>NW_015113631.1:17957-42752 GCF_001443285.1 Poecilia latipinna | reverse complement strand
TGAACCCCCCCAACCCCCCCGGCGCCGCCGGGCAAAAAACCTTTTTTTTTTTTTTTTTTTTTTTTTTTTTTTTTTTTGCAGTTTTGTGAGTATATTCCCATTTGGAAAAATTCCCTAAAACTGTGACAGAACCAGCCTGTCATGGCTGACGCCAACAGAGAGAAAACACAAACCGTGGAGTGGTTTTCTGAAGAGCTCAGAGCTGAATTGTGACTTTGATTATTCAGTATTTGAGGCCTTGTGTGACCTCGCAGTCACAGTTCATAATTGAGCTGATTGGCATTTTGTGCTGCAGGTTTACAATCACTAATTTTAAGCCTGGAATCCATCAGTAATGATTGGATCTCATCAGTGTGTGGTGTCGCATTTACAGCAGCCAGAAGTTCAGCTCAGAGGTCTACACAAACTCTCACATAGACACTATTTGTTAGTTTCACTCGTTTTCACCACATGGACAAAATAAAGAAAAGTTTTACGGTCAGACAAATTTGGTCACAATCAAGCTGTCAAATAAAAAGAACACTGCACCGACGCCAGGAAACCTACTGGTTTTAGTAATATCTCTAATTTCTAATTAGAATTATGGAAATTGGTCTAGTCAATTTTAGGCGGAAGATAAATGCCTATAAAACTCTGATTGAATGTTCATATAGAGCTGAAAAGGAGGAAGAGGAGGAAAGTGAATGAAGAAGTAAAAAGTAAAAGAACTGGTACGTTCTCCCATGCTCATGAGCCACAAAATGGTCTGTCCAGCAGGTCACATGCTAATGGCTCATAATGCAGTTAATGGACTCCATGACGCATGTTTGTTGCAAACGCTGCGGTCAATATCACGGTGCTGGGAAATACAGCGACAGAAGTGAAACTGCAAGAGTGGGAGCGGCAGGCAGTAAATCAAAGCAGGGCGGCTAAACGGTTAAAGTGAAAATGGCTGCTGCTTTAAATGAAACAGGTAGATACATAAAGGGCTGAATATTTTATGAGATAAGTAATGGATTAGATATCTGATATGGGAAAACATGTAGCTTGGTCAGCCTTTTTTTTTTTTTTTAATCGATACCTTAAACTTTAAAGTTATTCTCAAAGAATTCCAAAAGTCGTCCTTACTAATAATCAAATGACTGTTTCCAAATAAATTTAAGGCCCTTCAATTTTTATTTTCACATTTTGACATGTTAAAATCACAAACTTCAATTTATTTCACTGGGTTTTATTTGGACAAGACAACATGGAGTGGTGGAAAAAAATAATGCAACATCTTAAAATCTTCCTGCAAATGATCAACTACGTTTCGGTCTGTACTTTGACTGGGCCATTCCGATACATGAACATGCCAGGATCCAAAACATGTTATTGTCATTGGCTCTCTGTATGCAGTCATTTCTCTGCATTAATATAAAGTATTTTGCAGTCTGCAGACTGTTTTTTTTTTTGTTTTGTTTTAATAAAGAGAGTTGCTGCTTCAACGTGCAGCTCATGGTTTCCTGTCTGGACCTCTTACCTTGTAAAGCCTCCTTGGCCCGATCCAGCTCCTCCTCCTTCTGGGCCAGCTGCACTCGCAGCTCCGTGGCGGACAGGACGTCAGCCGAGCAGCCTCCCTGGGTCTCCTCCAGGTCCTTGCTCAACATGTCCTTCATCTGCCGCAGCAGGTGCACCTCCTCCTGGAGCTGGGCCACCTCTTCGCGCAGCAGGACTAGAATGTAAAGAGAGAGGAGGAGAGCTTTCAGAGAGTTGAATGAAAACCCGCTGACCTCTTTTTTTTTTTTTAAAGCCAAAGTAAAAAAAAAAAAAAAAATCAAGCAGATAGAGAGGGGGTTCTCACTAATCCAGTCGTATTCAGGTTCACGCAAACATTTTCAGAACTGTTCTTACTGAAACGCAAATGACTTGGAGATCAGGAAGTCACAAGTTTTATTTTGACTGAGGTAAGTGTCAATATGGGATTTCTCACTAAATCCCATATTATCAATAATAGTAATCATGGAATAACTCACACTCACAGAATAACTAATGAGGGTAACAACTTTATTTTGTCATTTTTGAAGCTGCCTGGTGAAACTACTCTGTGGTAGGAATTGTAAGCAACAGCACTCATTCGATATTCACCAAACGCTTCAAAGTGCTTAAACAACAAAATGCAAAACAGAAAGTGCAAGAAGCTGGTTCTTCCCTTCACAAACACGAGTCGCCAAAAAGTGTTAAAGTGCTCTTTTCTACAACATCTCATGTTTCTCACACAGCTATGACAGAGTAATGGCAAAGTTTGCTCCCGCACATCAGCCTTTATCTAAAAAATTAATCTCTTTTTGCTCAACAAATGTGCTTGCATAGATGAGGGCATACAGAGAGTTATTTAGAAAAAAAAAAAAGACGGATGGACTCATTCTTCTCGATTTCATGCACCCTGAGGGCGAAGGGGTATGATGGGAACAGGGGGAAAACCACTCAGCCCCGTCCTGCAAAGCTCTGTTATCGAGTGCTTTGCATAAATTCCACTTCACTGTAAACTCCTGCATCCCAACTCCAGTATTTCTGTATAAACAGTGTGGATGGAAAGAAAAGTTGAAGAAAGTCTCCACAGAAAATATATATATTTTAAATGTGCTGGGAGTCAACAGTATGAATTTATTGTTCAATTTGTTAAATACTAGAACAGTACTTAACTCCTCGCTCCTTTTGCTCTTATGTTTTCTTAGATCTTGAGCATGTTTTCACTTGTGTCTCTAGAAAGATTGGGGGACAGGTCTATGCATCGATATATTTTTTGATTGATCGTGATATGAACATTACTAAAACTTGATTGTCTTAACGTTAATTTGTGACCAAATTTTGAGTAACGGCAAAGACAAAACACGGACGCACGTCATTGCAGTTTATGGTGAACACAGCACAGTTACATAAAAGTAGGTGAAATACAACAAGCCCAATATGTGGTAAACGAAAAAATTAGTTGGACAAGAGCCATGGTGTATGCAGGCTGTTATAGTAAGATGCATTATTTTTGAAACATGACTAGGATGATAAGCTATGTCACACTTCTAAGAAAAAAACAGCTAATTCGGTGTTGGCACAGTCAGAGGACCAGCAAGCAAGAAATAGCAAAGTTCCTCACCAAGTTGGTAAAGGAAAAAAGTGTCCCAAAGTTTATAGCAGCTCTTGTTGCTCTTGCAAAGAACAATAGTTGCTCAAAACTAGAGCTGTCAACCTTTTAGAGCTTTCGTTTGATCCCAACTTTAAGGTATTTTACAGACACAGTAAACAATAAAATGTTAAAATTGTATTCTCATCTGCCTTTTCAATGAAGCCACCATGGTCAAATTAAGAAATGATGACCTAGATTCCAGTTCAACCCAAAATAAAGGCAGTCAATCTCTCCCAACACTCCTAAAAGTATTTTTTTCCGCAAACTCAAATGTAACTGAGTAAAAGTAACCAACGTCTGCAGCCAATATTCATATCTCGCGTCATGACAGACTAAAAAAAAAAAAAAAAAAAAAAAACCCTAACTCAGGATATGCGGTACATTAAACCGCTTAGACCATCCAGCACCTTATGGGGCATGCTGCCATAATTCCTCCTTTGAAAATAAAATAAATCCGTCTGATAAATGTACTGTCTGAATAATAAGAAGCTACCTCTCTGGCTTTTCTGGTCTGTTAATTTGACTAAGTTCATGCGACTGAGGAGATGTGCTGCCAGTTGAATGATAAAAAAAACAAAAAAACAAAAAGAGGCAATTAGAAGAAGGTTGGAAGAGAAAAAGAAACACTTGTTAGTGGAGTGTGATTAGAAGGAGGTATAATTAATGAGCATGATTAGCATCTCCATTAGCATAACCCTTACTGGACACCAGAGCAGTTGTCCCATTTGGAAATAATTGGTGGTGGGGTAAACTCAGATGGTTTAAAACCTAAAAATACTCACATACCCAATTTTTTTTTCATTCATTAGCCTACTTTTTACATTTTCATTACTTTTATTTATTGTCCAAAGGCAGCAATACCAAAGGTGATAAATAGGGACACTGAAAAAGAGCTTGCAGTTTGTCTCGGTCGGCTTCGGCGCATTTCTCAAATCACCAAACAGTACCGGTAGGTCTCGCAAATGTCAAAACAGTCAGTTTTGACATTTGCAAAACAGTAGGTACATTTTCCAAAGCAATTCATACAAACAACAAAACACCACAGATTACCTGATTTCTCAAAATCCCTAGCTCATCTCTGAAAAGTAAAAATTTGTGTCAGTGAACATGTCAAATTGTTTTGTGATGTTATCAATGTAACAGGGTGCATGTGAGGGTTGTTGTTTGGTAATTTATTGAAATATTTTTGATGACAAGTGTTGTAAATTGTAATGACCACACAATGAACGACTTTCAAGCATGAAATTTATATATCACTAAATGTTTGGGAAATATAATTTGTAGAAAAGAATACAAAAACACTAATGGATCCATTTTTTTTTTTTAATCAGTTTCAATGAACAAAATGAATCTAACTGAGACCAGATGTCTACATAAACCAAACAGTATTTTAAATCAGTCTAAACTTTTCCTGTTTTGTAGAAGTAAGAATGACCAAAATCTTCTTTTTGCTTCCTATTCCGTTAACAAATAGTAAGAATAGATAGACAGACAGACCACATTTCTATTAGGGAGTTTTTATTTATTTATTTTTGAAATCAAAATGCATTTTATGATTGAATGATTTTTTTTCAGTACCTGTCCATAACACCTATAAATAAAACAGGAGTGGCACATAATCAATTTTATACCTGAAAAGAGTCATCTACCAGCCAGCTGTAGCAAAATGAACCAATCTACAGGAAGCATTGAGAGATTTTTTTTTTTTTTTCCATATGGCCCATTTCGCAGGACATTTTGGCTCAGCACTCATCTTAATTTAATAAATTCACCCGTCTTATTTGGCCTAAGGCTTTGTGAAAGCAACACAAAATGGAGGCTGCTCCAAAAAGAAGAGATAACTTCATGGGGGGCAGCGTTGACAGGGAAATATGAATAAAATTCATGTCTGAGAGTAATTTGGATGCACTGTCTTGCTTGTGCACTTTTTCCACTACAACTCCTAATAAATACTTATGAGAAGTTTAGAGATATTTAGTTTCTTCATAAAAAAAACAAAAAACATCACAACTGACATTTTTTCAGAGGAGTTTCTGATTCCAATATTTTTAATGACTGCATTTTTTTTTCTCATTTAAAAACATCAATTAACTGGATGTAAAACAGAGATGCATTTGTTTGAGCGTTTGTTCGCGTTTCAAATGATTCTCATCTGCTGAGCACTCCAACTCAGTCATATAAATGGAGCATTCATTGTAAATTCATTTAACTGTTTCCAGGTGTTGTCACTTTGTTTGCATCATCAGGTGAAATCCATTTGTGACACTGATCGACAGACATGTCTTCCTATTACAGAACATTTTCGGTTTGCCTGGTTCCGAGTGAATTTTTCAGATGAAATCCCAGACGTCTCTTCAAAGAAGGAACTTCTGATGTACCAGCTTGTGATTCTGTGGCCCCAGTGTGTTCTGCTGGCCCCTCCGGACGGTTTAGGGTCATGATTATTACCAGATATGATTCGACATTAATCAGGCGGCACTCAAAAGAAGTGAACGCGTCGCCCCGAGGTTTTTACATTCTGATTCAGTGCCTTTCCTGATTATAATCAGGCATGCAGTGACTCAATGCTGTCGGGATTCTGAGTAGCACAAGCATGCAGTCCACTGCTGCAGCGAAAGCTTGCCAAATTCTTACAGTGTATTTACAGACAAGACCGTCAACATCCGAGCCCCGCTGTGCAAGATCACCTGTCTGAATCAGCAACAACAGGAAACGGTTGGTGTGTGATGAGGAATTGCACTGTTGGCTTCTTCAGACATTCATTTAATTTATTCAATTATAAGGTGGTGATAACAAATAAAAGTACAATGACCTAGAAAAAAAAAAGAATAAGTTTAAAAAAAAAAAAAAACTATTCTAGCAAGGACTCGTATATACAGTAAAATGAAATACTATTAAAACACAAACACATTTTATCGTATTATGCACCTTCCATTTTAGCTGCGCACAAAGGCCAGCGCAACCTTTTTGCTACTAATTATTTTTCTCCCTATACAAATAAACACAAACCACTGAACTTGTGTGAACAGATGTTTCTGTGAGCACAAACAAAGTGAGCCTGGCAAAACGAGGTTGTCTTTTAGTTTCAGATGGTGTGAGCCTGTCGCCAACACCAAGTCTCAAGATAAAGACCTTGGTGGAGGTCAAACGCTGCTTTTATAGATGAACCTTCAACACCATCTGTTGCCTCAGTAAGACATCTTTTTTTTTTTTTGTCTCTCAATTTAAACAGTCGCCCTCTTTCTGTTCTGAGAGGACTGTCGCAGCAAAACAACTTTCAAAACATGCTAAAAAATGCAGGAAGGTCGACATCAACACCTTAAACTGAGACTTTTCACTGGAGCTCTAAGGATAATATCAGACGTCAACTAGCTGAGGGTTCAGTGGCGATATGAACGGCACTGTTTTTAGTAACAAACTGTGACTTTTTGGTTTTGGACTAATTGTTTTGGGTTTCTTTTCCTGGTTTTAAGTCCACTACCAGATTTCAAAAATGTAAAGTTTTTCCAGATGAATACATTAGAGGTGCAGATTCATCTTTTTTTTAAATATCTGTGTTGATTAAATAACACGAACATGCAGAAATCATGTTTTAATTTGTATCTACGCACACAAACAAAAATGGTAGTTTTTTTTTTTTTTTAATACTAAAACTTGTCCGTTCTCCTTACAATTTATTTCTGCACTCCTTGACATTTATTATGATGAGCACTGAGAGGGATTAGACTGAATCGTTTGAGGAATATTTATAAAATGATCCTTGAATTATGTACATTTTGTGATTTCTCTCCCAGGCCCATTCTTCTCAGATCCCCTAGACCGACTCTGGTTAAGAAGATTCACTGAAATCGTAAATAAAACCTTCTTCCTCGACCACATATCTAAACAGCCGCTCTGAGTGTGCGCATTTGCATAATAGCAGCCATAAATCAGCTGACATGCAATTGGGAGCGGTGAATTATGAATCTGATCAGTGTCGCTTCCTATTTGCCTGATTTAAGCAGAATGGCTAAAACTGTCCCTCTAAATAATCCCGCATCTGTTATGTGACAGTTTTGGGATGGAGGGAAATTGTAGGAATATTGCTCAAAAAAAAGAAAGATCAGCACTTCTCCAGGGACACAAAACTCATCATTCTTTCTTCATGATGAGAAGTAATGGTGCGATAAAAATTTGACACAAAATGGGAAAAGATCAGATCAAAATTTAAATTGACATTTTTTTTTTTTTTTTTTTTTTTTTTTGATGACCAAAGGTCTCCCAGGAAAACTCCAAACTTAATTTGGGTGCCTTTCCTCAGGTTCCTGCAGTGTGTCATGATGAGATGCTTTCTCTATTGGTCTTTGTCTTTATGTTCACCCAGTCCTCCACAAACTCCTGTCTTGCGCCGTTTCCTCCATCCAGAGGTTCCTCCTCTCCCACATGTAAGAAAAAGCAGCGGGACTTGGAAACGAAAGTCGCAAAAAAAAAAAAAAAAAATGGTCCGGCAATCTGTCAGAGATTTCACTGGCCATGAGGCAGCTGAAATTGGACTTGGCTGCAACAGCTGTGGAGGTGGAAAATTGATGGAGAACGACAGTAAGTGTCTAGAGGGGGGTCATTTTTAGATTGCTTTTCAGTCTTTTGAGAGGATGGGAGGGAAAGACAGGATGGAGTTAATTTTTTTTTTTCTTTTTGCTTGCTACCGGTGACAAAATCAATTAACGCCCTTATTGTTTCCGCAGAATTCTTATGCAGCCAACTTGTAAGGACACACACACACAGACACACGCGCACACACACACACACACACACACACGCGCGCACACACGCATACACACATCCACAGACCTGTTAACAGCCAGTAGCTCCTGCAGCTGGAGGTATTTGTTCAGCCTGGCTGCAGACTCCTTAGCCATGAGTGAGCATTATAGCAGGTGCTCTTTTTGAATGAAGTATTTTTTTTTTCTTTCCTGATACATTCATAATCTTGTGTATACACTGCTCCCATTGCTGTAGAGCAAAAATAAAGTTGGAAACTTAAAAGAGAAGCACCTTGTTGGAAGGTAATTTTATCAGGAAGGATCCAAGATTTCCTAATTTTGTAAATACTAGAGAACAAACAACGTTACGAAGACCCGGAAACACATGACTTTGATCTGCTAAAGGAGTATTTCAATCACCAATATAAATAGCACAGCTGTCCAGATAAACTGTTCAAGGGAAGCAATAATCAGAGAAGGGTCATAGCATAGCATAAGATGTGCAGCTCAAGTGAGAAAATCGGAAATCAAAAAGAAAAAAAAAACACAGAAAAGGAAGCAAATGTTGAAAGAATATTAGTAAAAGTCACATAAACAAACGTATCAAATAAGTGGAAGGAAGAGCTCGGGTAAAATGGGATCAAAACTAAACCACATGAAGAAGGCTGTTCACATAAGCCCTCCATACTCGCATCACAGTGGCAGCATTATGAAGTGGAAGAGATGAAAAGCTGTTGGAGTTGATTAATAGTTGGACGGAGCTAAACGCAGTGCAAAGCTTGAAGAAAGCCAGTGGACATGGGTCAAAATCTAAATTTGTGGATGAAACATGACAGAATCTTGAAAGGTCCAAGACATCAGCGAGGCACTTCAAATTTGCTTCAGAAATATGTGCTGAAGTTTGTGTAATTCATAACGTCTAGAAGTTGTCTCGGACACATTTCCTCTCCAGAAGAAGGAGGAAGTGTTCGGCCCGAACGGAGCATGCATTGTACCAAAGTGAGGCAGCACAAAAAGTACAACCCAGTTCAGGAATGTGTGAAATAAGAACGGTGGGGGATGTAGGAGCCGCTGGGGTCAAGAATGCGGGCAGCAAGTGCTTTCATGATGGGAGGCAACAACTTGCATCCTCTTATTTGTTTTGGACTCTGCGACCGAGTCCCATCCCTGCTGAAATAGCCGTTTTCCAAAGCATTGTCTGAAATCTATTCAGAGACACAATACGTGCCACACGGGTTAATGGCTTAACCTCTCCAGGAACCCTTGGAGTGGACTTGAAATAAACAGTTATGGATTTTAAAACACACCTGACGTGATTGGGAATTGGAGGGGGGGGGAGTGGGGGAGGATCCAAGTAGGATAAGGAATCAGGAAGTTTATGGAGTTCTACAAACCTTTGCACTTTCCTACTAAGTGAACTGTGAGTAGTTATCATACGGATCAATTTCCACGCAGATTTGATTAAAACCATTGCGGTCTAAGCTTACTTCATGCAACCAAAAGGGCTCCGTTTTGTGCAGTCGGACGTTTGTAGAGTAAACATGTTCCTGTGCAGGCTGCGGATGCATTTCTGTATTGGCATCAGACCAGTTGGACCCTTTGTCTCATTGTTTATTTCTCGGGCTCCATGTTGCATGAAGTAACAGAGCTCTTTCCCACCTGTCGCCGCACAATGCCGGTCAGGTGGGTTAATGTTACTATCGCTACACTGTACAAAACAGTCGAGTTTATTCAGGTCTCATGCAGCGACTTGAAAGTCATGTTTACTGAACACATGATGGTACTTATAGTAAATTTGAATGGGCTTTATTATTATTTTTTTTTATTATTTCTAACATTTCTATACATTCAAAAGAAGGAAGAATCACTAACTACTCATGAAATCAGCTACACTCGCAAAATCCAGGAGAAAAAGAAAACACTGTAAGTTGTAGTTTTTCTGTAGGTTTCAGAGTTTTGCGAAGCAAAGTCTTTATTTTTTTTTTTTTTTTTCTGATGCCGTGGCTTTTGACAACTGCAAGGTAATAAGTTACATTCTGCAGACCGAGTGCTGGACTCTGCAGAAATATGAAAACAAGAGTCACTGCGTTCACCGTTAGTATAGAGCTCCATAGCTTCAGCAAGTTTCACATAAACGCTAATATTTCACAAAGGAAGCAAAGGTGACCTGCGCATATATATATATATATATATATATATATATATATATATATATATATATATATTTTTTTTACACGATGCCATTAATGTCACACCTAATCCTGCACACGTCAGCCAGAGTAAAACAGCCAAATGTGTTTCAAATACTCCTTCATCTCAAATGAGATGGCCAGTCAATAATAATAAAGCAGAGTCGCCCTCTTCCTGCGTCACACAAACTAATTTTTAGGAGCTATTGACAGCAAATTCATCAGCGGCAGATGACAGATGTAATGCCTAAGCTCTGACTGATGAAGCAGCCTCTAGCCTCTGCCTGATCTGACAGTGCATTGCTTTGGATTAGCCAGTCAATCCTCATGAGCAGAACAATCTCAGTTCGTCGCCTCAGGAGATGGCGAGGTCATGGTTGATGAGCAGCGAGGAAAAAAAAAAAGGAAAAGAAAATATCTCGCCTTTGGGCACTCCATCATAGAAATCAGACTAATATTATGCATTAACGGAGGAAGTGATGAGGACAGATTGGTATTCCGGATAACACAAAAGAAGGGATGGATTGTGATTTATTGATGAAAGGAACAGTAATGAGGTCAAACCTCTGTGGCGTTTACCCCCAAATAAACTCATGATTGCTCTGAAGTTCGGAGACTGCAAATATGGAAGTGTGCATGTTTGCCGTTGGTTACTCAAACAAATCAAGAGACATGGCAAAAAATAAAAAATAAAAAATCTGGTGATTGGTACCAAGAGCTACAAAGCCACATTGACAACAGCTGTGTTTTCTGAGATATTAAGCAATTTCCAAATTCTTTCAGACAGCAAGACTTTCAGCATCTTAACTGAGTGGAGCGAAGTTATGCCGTTTTCTCCGTTCAACCTTTCAGCCTCTGTAATGGATCGTGATGAATCTGGAAATGTTCATTAGAGATTTCAGTGTAGAGCTAAGAGTCTACATTCTCCTGGAAGCACACACAGAGACAGCAGTTCAAACTATTTACTTATATTACACACTTCCATCAATTTTAAATGTGAATATCATCATCATCATGTCTATGTTTTAAGCAGCAGGGAAAAAACAAACAAACAAAAAAAAAAAAAACACGCAAATGTGAAATTAGAAAGAAGTCTACAAATTCTGATCATGGCGTACGTGGAATGCCAAAACCAAGCAGCTGGAATACTGTGCAGAGACGTCAGCGTGAAATACAAACCGGGTGACCAAAGGTCAAACTGGAAATGACCGAGCTGAGATCTTGAGGGATTTCAGATTCAAAAGGACACAATAGTAACGACTAACCAACGTTGTGATCATTGACAAGCAGCGGCAGAAAGCCGTTGTAATTGATGTGGCCATCCTCAACGACGGAAAACATCAGGAAAAAGGAACAAGAGGAAGTGGGAAGGGCTCAGGGAAGAGCTAGACACACCTGGCAGGTGAAGGCATCTGTGGTCATCGGAGTCCTTGTGACAGTGACCTCCCATACTGGAAAAGTGGCTCAAAAAGATCATCCAACATGTCAGTTCAGCAGGGTGCGGTTTTAAGAACAAATACTGTGAGGAACCCTCAAGTTCCCGGGCCTCTGGTAGAGAACCCTAAGCTTGAGATGAAGGGGAATCCACCGCATCCCGGTGAACGAGGGGTGACCGAGAGACCAACGTTTGTTTGCTTACACATTACCAATTTTTAACGCAACATAAACAACATTTGGCCCCACCAAACCTAACCACAGACACATTTAGTGATTGTTTGAACAGTAAAATCTGAAGTCAGAAATGTTTAAATAGCAGTGTCACTCCCTGCTTGATCTCTTCCCTTCTGACCAGTCAGTGTTGATCAAGTACTCTGTGCCTTAAAGTTACAGAATCTGACATCCAGATACTGGCAAGCCTATTTCATGCTTCAGCTCCTTGGAGTAATGGGGGTTGAACTTGTGCTGGAGTACAGCTTAGAACAAAGCTGAACAGTGGGCAAAAAAAAATAAAAAATAGAAAAACGGATCGAAGAGAAAGATGGCCACTAATCCTGTTCACATTCCACAACAATCTGTGTCCAGTTGATTAAAAATAATGACCTATCATCAGCTAAACTCTGTCCAAAACTTTAAATACAAAAAAATTAGCCAAAGTCATCTGGTTATCACAGTACAAATGTAAAGAAAATAATCAGATTTGCATTTTTTTTTTTTTTTATGTTCTGCATTGTACTTTGCCTTAGCGGTCAACAGATATTTAAAGCCGTCTTCGTCCTTGTGCCCTTTTTAAACAGTTGCATAAGGAGCTTTCTTATTTTCACAGGCTACACTTGCAGCAACACTGACAGCAATCCATCAGAACAGTGTGTTCGCTTTGCAGGCTCTCTGCTGTCTCTGAAGTGAAAACTGCAAACAATGAGATTACTGTCTTTCAGAGGGTACAGATGGACAGATATGCGGGATAGCTTTCAGGATTTCTCCGTCACGGAGATTAACGAGAGAGTTTTCCATGAAACTGGAGGAGACACAGCCGGGGTCATTAAGGACAGACGCATAGATGGCAAACGAGATTGATGGGAGAACGTCTCTAAATCATAGGGATACTGTCTAGAACATTTAGATTGTTTTGAATACTTTCAAAAACGACTGAGAAATTGCTTCCTGAGAAATGATAGTGTTCCTCGAAACACAAAATGATCACTTAGCATCACCAGTAATGGCTAAATAAGGAGACAATAGGCAGTAATTTTGTAGGGGAAATGTTTTCTTTTCTAAAATATAGCAGAATTTCAAGATTTTATGATGTAAGATTTTCTTTTTGTAAAATTTATCACAGTCAACACCTCCATGCATGAACTTGTGAACGCCTTTGCATAATTACTACCAACAGAAATGGCCATCTAGGGATGAATTGTTTTCTGTTGGAATGTGATTATTTTCTGATGAAGTAAAAAGCAACCCCAGAATTATGTTTTCAGTTTAAATAATCTCACTGTTCTGAATTAATATAAATCCTACTCACTATGCCAAGCATTTTAGGCAGAGTTGTGGATGAATGAAACTATTAAAAAAGGAGCATGAAATAAAAGCTTGATTTGGAGTCAGAGACTCCAAATTAGCAAAAATAATCTTGTTCACCACAAGATGAACAAATAGCCCAGCAGCTTGCATCATCTGTGACCCTCTTCTAGAGTCATGCAATTTATCTTCCATTATTTTAGGTTAGCAGGCATTCAGGTGGGAAATAGGAAACAAAAAACAAAAAAAAAAAACACACACAAGGGGAATGGATTATAATTGCACAAATTTACACTATTTGCCAATTTTCTGGGATAATTAATAACGCGCACACTGCAGCCCAACACTGGAGGTTAGTGACTTCGATTGGTGCTTTTCTGATAGCTGAAACGAGTGGCTCACCCTGGACAGATTTTATCAGATATAAGATGATGGCCAATTAGCTCTGTTTTACAAGAAAAATATATCTGCCTGGCTAATGTTTTATGAGTGGTTGGAGAAATGTGTGGAGTGGGAGCTATTTTATTCAGAGACATACAAAAAAAAAATCATTAAAATTTTATTTTTGAAAAATGTACTTGTCAGATATTTTTGTTTTGGCTTTTTTTCTTCGTTCACACCTGCAAAAAAAAAAAAAAAAAAAAAAAAAAAAAATCTGCTTGTTCCCTAAAATCAGGTTGTAATCATAGAGGCTGTTATTGTTGTGTCAGACGTAGTTTCCAGATAGGAGAGCTGTTTGTGATCAAACGGAAAAGTAAAAAAAAAAATAATAATAATAATAAATAAATAAATAAATAAAAGCATCTGTGAGTGTGAAAGTGTTCAACTCGACCTGTCAGACAGATGGATGGATGGATTCGCTCAGACATGTAGATAAATGGTATTTTGGTCAATTCCAACTCGTGTACGACAGAGTGAGGATTAGAAAAGCTGTGCTCAAGGACAGGTGATGCATTAAGCATTTTTAAATATAGAAGATTGATCATCTTATTTTAAGTTATTTGCACGTAGTCTAATAAATAGACACATCTATAAAAAAAAAAAAAAAATCTAAATGTCTGTTTAGTTTGGTAGTGAAAAAAAGCATGCAGTTATTAGTAGGCTGGGCTAGCAAAGAGAGGACAGGAAGCGTGTAACCATGGATATTACATCCTATGCAGATGTCATGCATACCGGTCTCCGTGACGGCATCCTGCAAACTTCAAAACCAATCAAATGCATTCTGTAGCATATTCTGCTAAAAATAAAAAACTTATTCTGATGTGTTGTGTCAGGGTGACAGCAGTGATCTGCTACAAAAATCTGAATATGGAGGATGTCAAAACAATGCCGGTTCCCCCGTTAGAGTTTCCAGGTCGGAGATGCGCAGTATAGCTCGTGTGAGTGGAAATGCATTTGTTCGGTTTTTCGAAATGAGCCGAGGTTTTGTTGACAGCTCCTCAGAAGTAAACTGCAAAACCGAAAAGACTGCCACTGCAAAAGCAAGGGAGCCTCCTCAGCAACCTGCTGCTATTCTGTAATTTCTTTCAGCAAATTTGAGGAGCTGTGGAGAAGATCAGCCACCAACCGAAGCATGTGTTTGACTTGAAACGATGGCGGGTGGTTGGGGGGGGGGAAGGAGCCACATTTATCTTTGCTTTTGCTTCAGGGTAAAATATGATTATGCACGGTGGTCTTCAAACAAGGAGATAGTGGAAGGAAATAAAGGCTCTAATCAGTCCATCCCCACTGAAATACAAAATTACTTTCCGCACTTTAAAAGTGGCATGAATCGCCATTATAGTTGCTCAACTATTATCCCCGACTTGATTCTTTTTTCTTTTTTTTTTCTTTTACAGGCAGCTGATTATCCCTAATGTGCTTCAAATTGTCACCTGTGTGTCACAAGAAGAGAAAGTAGCAGCACCTGAGGGAGCAGCTCACCGCATTCACCCGAGGCACCGCCAGCGAAGGATAGCAATTACAGAACCAGGACCAGAATCAGCTGCGCTCACAATTACGCTGTCAAAGCGAGCTGACACAGGCGGGCGTTTATGCTGTAGCTGTACGCATAAATCAGAGCAGATGTCAGAATAACATGTTGTCATTTCACTTTCTAGAAACCGCTCTGACAATATGCACAATGCGGGAGTCGTATCAATCAGAGAACGAGATCGCAGTAGGAGCTTGTAACAAACTGCCGGGCTGTTATCTAGCTTCTACCTCTGTGTTTACTTAACAGAAATGTGTTCACAGCGACCTTTTTTTTTTTTTTTTCTCTTTGCTTGATTTGCACCCAAAAAGAACTTGGCTGTGATGTAAGTGAGATCAGACTAAAATAAGGTCCTGTTTTCCTCCAGAAAAGAAAAAAAAAAAAAAAAAGAATTGTTGCTCTGACCTAAAATGGGAGAATAATGTGCCATCTTATACTGGAGCTCTCAAATGTTGACATGACAAATCTCTGAAATATACAAATGTGCAAAAATCTACACACCTTTGCACTTTGGTAATAGGTTGCCACAAATTGAAGAGTGAACTGATCTGCAGTCATAAACATGTTGTTGTGCAGTGAAGCGTATCGAATGAAATTTTTTTTCCATCTTTAAGATAAAATATTCATCTTTAGAATCTTGAGAGTTAAACTCTACTTGTATAGCGCTTTATCAAGTCCAAGGGAATCCAAAGTGCTTTACGCAACATTCAGTCATTCACATTCACACGGTGATGGTGGCAGGCTACTGGATAGTAGCCATAGTTACCCTGGGGCAGTCTGACCGAGGTGAGGCTGCCATGCATCGGCATCACCAGCACTATGACCACCACCAGCAGGCAAAGTGGATGAAGTGCCCGGGACACAAAGAGCTAAATATTTACTGTGATTTCATTATTTCACAAAGCAGTGCATAATAGTGAAGCAGAATAATATCAACACATGGCTTTCAGTTTACGCTACAGATAAGCTGAAAAGTGCGGTGTGCATTTGTATTCAGCCTGCATATCCAAGACTGTTCTGTGAAGAATCACCTTCTTCAAAGTCTTTTGGAATATTTCTCAATCAGATTTACACATCTGGAGACTGAAAATTTAGCATTTTTTTTTTGTTTGCTTTGCAAAATAGGCCAACTCAGTCAGATCGGATAGAGAATATCTGGAGATGTGTTCAGGTCTTTACAAATAATCTCCATTGGACTCTGGACTTTACCTGAGCCATGCTAACACATTAATATGCTCTGATCTAAATTGTACTGTAGCCTTGGCTGCAGGTTTAGGGTTGTTGCTCTGCTAGAAGATGAACCTCCACCAGAAACACGAATCCTAGAAGTTTTTTTTTGTTTTTTTTTCATGACTGTCTTGTATTTAGCGTCTTTCATCGTCCTTACAATTATTTTCAGATGAAACTGAAGGCTTACAGAACCTACAGAAGCAATTTTTTGACAATTTCGTCAGTGTCTTTGGCAGTTAAACTCCACTCCTAAAACACAAAGCGTAAAACTTTTCCCACCATCCCAACTTCTTTGCCTTGACAAGGTTTCAGACAGTCACTACTTTTGTAGGATGAAGTGTACTATGCCTACCACAGAAATCTATAAAGAAACCCCACAAACTAAAGATGCCCTTTATAAGTACTTCTCCCATCTTGCAAAAGCACTTTGGCACTTTCAGATGAAAGAAAGAGGCTAAACAGTTTGCCAGTTTCTTGCCTCCTTCATGGACTGCCTTCACATGCAGTAAAATGAATGGAAAACATGGGGAGAATGTTTTTTCTTATGTAAACATTTACTTCTAAATATGAGTAGTATTTAGATCTAGCTTTACCAAGTGAAATGTAGGTTTTGGGAGCAGCCAGTAGACAAATTTAACAGTTTTATTTCAATAACATTTGCCAGATTCGTATACGTTTCAGTTAAAGTTATGTAAAATTGATTTTAGAGAGTCTGATGCAGCAAGTTAAATATGAAAGCCAAAAAACAACAAAAAAACATGTATGAAGAACAACCTGAGGATATGTTTGCACTAACACAACATAACACATTTGCTTTAAAACCACTATTCATAGACCAACTGAACTCAACAAATCATTAATAGGATGCAAATTTGCAGCACAATATGTTGTTATAAATACAACTCTGGAATTGAACAAAACTGTAAGACCTCTCGCCATTTTTAGAACCACATCTACACTCTCACCCAGTTCCTTCTTTTGCAAGCCTTCTGCTATAGTGAGTGATTAATGGTTTACCGTCTGTTGCAAAGTTCAAATACCAGCAAGTCTGAGGTCAGAGCAGGTTAAAGTCTCCTAACGGCTCCACACAGCTACATGCGATTCACTATCAGACATGACACCTGCCAGTGTAAAACCTCCCCGTCTCAGTGTAAAACCTCAGAAAATTGCAGGCCTGACAATCACTTCACTCTCTGCTCCATTTAAGCGCCGTCGCTGCTCTTGCCGTTTCCACTCAACTTACCGGACTTTCTTCTCTCCCCATCTGACCTCCTCCCCTCTTCAGGGGGGAGCTCTCCTGAAGATTCCAGGATGCGTCAGGTCCGCGTTGGACTATTTCAAAACAAGAACGCACCAAAAATAGTTTCTTCTTCCCCTTCAAAAGCGGTCGTCACTCAGATCCGAGTCATCTTCAGCATTTCGTCCCTAAAGTCCATGCTCAGTTGACACCAGGAAATGCATCCAGGCTGCGTCTTTCCCTCTCTGAATACCTGTTCAAGGCAACTCCCACAGGATCGGTGATACAGTACACCGGTGATACAGTACACCAGGCCCCTCCCCCTCTGCTCAAATAGTTTAGGTAAGGAAGAAGACGGGCTCAGCCGGGTCGGTGCTATGATTTTCCCACATTACTCAACCGTGTGTATGCACACACGTACCGGGACAAGACCAATGTTGAAGGGAGCTACACCTAACGTGTGAGCTCACACGCAGGTGCATGTCGACTCGATGTAGTCTAAGGCAGACAGCAACACGTCAGCCAGCTGTTGACTTGCCCCCAGGCTCCTGGTCCTCTGTAAACTAATACTTTGAGACGTTATCGTTTTCTTTTCTCACAGCTTTTTTTTTTTTTTTCTTCCCAAGGCTGCAACCGTACAGTTAACTTCTACAAGCCGATTTGAGTTGTAGAGGTGCAATTAGAGTGACCTTAGGCAAGAAATCATGGATCTCAAACAGGAGATTACGATGATCTTGTGGGTTAAGAAACAAGTCTCTCTAATTTGAAGTTGGAAACGTTTCCATTTCACTGTTAAAAATCAGAAAACTGAACTGTATCTGGAAGTAATTTTCTTGCTGAGGAGAAATCCTTTAAATAAAATGCACTTTTAGTTTCACTACCTAAGCTTATCCAGTTTTTTTTTGTTTTTTTTTACAGGATATAGATAAAAGAAGAAAGCTGATACTGTGTCAATGTCTTGGTGAAAGGTCAAATGAATACCTATAATTTTTGCTTAATAGAGTCAGTCAGAACTTTTGTTAAAATGTTGTATTTGACCGAGTTTATAATACAATGCTTACAAGCATCATTTCCAAAATGTTTGTGAAAAAAAAAAGAAAAAAAAAAAAGAAGCAGAATCACAAATCCTCCACTATACTAGACAGTGGACATGAGGTGTTTTTCTTCACCTTGTGTCCACTGTGTTTGTGGGGAAAAATGTTCAGTTTCAGACCAATCTGATCACAGTTGACAAGTCAAGATAAAGTCCCAGGTGAGTGTGAGAGGCCGCATATTTACATTTCTTATGGTAGGGCAGAAACCGATTGTTTTTCTAGCATTTCTCCCAGACAATCAGCTGCTATGTCGACAGCCTCTGGTTGTTATGGAGACATGATGACACCAAGATGATGCTCTTTCCTGCAGATCTCAGGGGGGGGGGGGGGTTTTTAATTTGCCTAACAATTCTGCTCCCTGCGTGTGGAGGTAAGGTAAATATGTCATCAACCAGCTGGGTAGCCAGTCGCTAAAAGAAATTGGCCTCTGTCACAATGTCATATTTATGCACCAGGGAAACAGAAAGCTGTTGTGGATTTTTAGGGCCCATGAATCTCTGATCAGATTAAAAATGCAACATTTAAATAATAAAAAAAAAAGTTATGCATATGTTAAAAGCTTTGGGAACCATAAATAAATGTCACTGGTGATTTTAAAAATAATGATTTTAAATAGCCAGTGTGAGATTATGCAGTTAAAGCTTTTATCAGGGGTACTAGCAAATTCAAAAATATATCTTATTTCATTTTGAGCAAGCCACCAGAGCAGAGCAGCAAATCAATAAAAACTATGATTTTAAAGCATTAAAACAGAAAAAGGCAGAAAATGGGCAACTATGCAAAGAGCCTTTTTCATAAATGTTTGTTTTATCTTTTACAGACAATATGGAAGAAACCTCAGCTGTCTGAGCAGAAGTGTGATATTTGGAGAACAATCTCTTTTTTCTTTTGCACAAACATGGCTGCTCTGAAAAGATTCTTATTAATATGCGTCTTCAAACCGACATTGAAAACAGGCTCACAGGTCTGCTGCCTGCTTGTCTGTGTTCAGCTGAACTCAGTAAGAGTAAACACTAAAGCTGATGACACGATACACCGGCTTTTTATGAGAACAGATAAGAGTGTGAGGCTTTGTCAAGCTGTGAATATGTACATAAACGAGAATACAGTCATTTCACTTCATGATAACACCCTAAGGACCGTCAGCAAACAAAGAGAAGTGAGTTTTCAGAGATGCATTGTATAGCTTAATTAGAATTGAATCATTGATTTTTCTTGGAACTTATTATTTTCCATCCACCCTTCAACAGTCAGTATCGTTCATTAAGCAGCAACAAAACACTTTGTAAAGCCTCTGAGAGACACCTTGGTCTTTTTAGTAGCTATAAAAATGATGCAAAAGCCTAATTTAAGATAAAAAACAACAACAAAGAAATCAAATACATCTTACAATTTATTGTGTTTAAACCTATTTTTCTACTTGGCGCATAAAGCTGGGTGTCAAATGAGCAAAGCTCAGTATTTTTTTCTTCGTGGAAAGTGGGGAAAACTGAGCAGCGTGATGATATTGTTCTTATTCCTCTGAGCAAAACACAACATCTTGATGACAATATCCTCACTGCAGTTTTGCTCACTTGACTGCTACATATCCTGCGGAGGACAGGGCCAGAGCCCGAAAACTTATAAAGCCAAAGTACTCCTCAGCATCTCTCTTGGATTTCCCAATTAAAGGAGTCCATTTGCCAAACACTGGCTATTTACAACAACCGTAGCAGTAAACTTCAGGGACCAGGGGGCTACAAGACAAATTGGCCAGCTGATGCAGCAAAAACGTTAGTTCACCTCCGTCTTTCAGCGTATTTTTTTCTAACCTTGGATGTCAGAAGGTAACGAGCTTAGAGTATTATCCTTTAAATGAAAATCAATTGAGGCAGCCAATCTCTTTGTAGTCATTTACAGAACACGTCAAAGAAAGAGGCACAGCTTCACGCAGCCGACAGTGTGTCAGTCTGGCAGTTCTTTTTTCTTTTTTTTGTTTTTAGGTGAGTTAAATTAGTGCAAAATAGGCCACCAGGGAAAGATTAGCAATTTGTTAAGTGTACGTGCATATACTGTAAATGTGGGCGGCCGAACCTTTAATCAACACAGTCTGGTGCCAATATTTTCCTCTGCTTGTCTTGACTACTGCTTACTACTACATAAATAACATTCAAATGCTTGTGCTAGTGGATGCTCGACCCTTTTAAATTGGCAATTTGCCTTCTTGTTCAAAGAGAAGAAAGTTGCAGAATAGACAGAACAAAAAGAGAATATCCCAAGCAGGAAATGCTTTTACCCTACGGTTCCTCGCAAACTTATTTTCATTGGAGATTTAACTTAGAAACCAACATAAAGTAGTGAGTCGTGAAGTAGAACAGAAATAAATGGATCCAACTTTTTTTTTCCCCCCCCCACATAAAAATTTGAACAGTGTGGCCTGCATTTTGCCACAGTTAACACATTGTAATGGGTTGAAATTCACCGTGGGAGCACGGTTTCCCTTTCACAAAATGGACGAAAGCGAAGCCATACAGCTAAAATAAAAACAATTTTGTGAAATAAAAATGCTGCTTTATCTCAACAATCAAAATGAAATGAAAAATAAAAATTCCACAGCAAACATTTATCACCGCCAGGAGAAAAGGGGGAGCAAGTCGCCAGAGCAGAAACGGAGAAGAATCACTTTTCTATTTTCAGAGCAATTTTCCGAGCAAATAGTGATTTTCTTGCTGTTGCAAATTATACTAGCCAAAGTCATAAACCATCTCGTGCTTTAAAATAACATTCTCAAAGTTGTACTAAAATGTACTATTCTCAAAATAGTACATTATGTGTTTGAATTCAGCATGTTTACACTGTATATCTGAGCCATTTCACAAACCACGCTTTACTGGCTAGTCACAATTTTTGAGAGTTTGAAAGAAACACGGGGTTACCCAACATTCCCCACCACATCCCCCCCCCTAACCCACACTGGTTACGGGCCATTGGACAAAGAAAACCCAGCCTAGGTTTGTTTGTGGGCCTGGGACAATGCTCATCTATACCTTGGTTCAGGCCAGGCACAGATAACTTATCTTTTTTCTTGTAAATGCTACAAGAAATGAGAATTCTCCACAGGGTCGTAGAGCCGCAAACTTTCCCCAGAGAACAATGCGAGGATGGAAAGAGAGCAGCATGTTGAAGGCATCAAGTCGTACGTTCTTACTTTGGAGATGACAACAATTGAAAGGAACAATTGAAAACAGCAGTAGTATTCTCAACTAAAATGATCAGTGTTGGGGAGCTCTACAGATGTTATTTCTCTTATTTGTTGTTTTGGCGGCATTTTGTGTTTTTATGCAAAACATTTAGAGCAGATAGCCATTGTTATAGGGGCATTTGTGGGTGGACAAATTAATGACGAGCTGCACAAGTCCAGCTCAACAAGAGTTGTATTAGTGAAAGGTGAAGGACTTTCACTTTCTATGGTTTGTTACTGGCTATTTCGGTTGCCTTGCTTGTTTAAGACAATACTTGTGATGGTTCTCGGTGAAAATACCATTTTAACAGAATTCCAAAAATGTTTTTTCTCCCCCCTCACTGCAGTTATTTTTAAAGGTTACCTTTCAAACATTTGCCTTATCTAATCCTCCTGCTCTTCTGCATTTTCAATCTGGTGATTATTGCTCGGGATCTTATGTAACGCCTCGCACAACCAGCTCAGCTCTTTTCAGCTTTTCGTTTTTTTTTTTCCCTTTAGATCTCCCTCCGACCATCACAGTCGGTGCTTTCACCAGACATCAGGTGCTGCTTGGGTCTGAATCCAAGGACCCACCTCTAACAGCAGATGCCAGCAGAGATTCACTGCCAGTGGGTCTGTTCTTTAAATGGTCATCAGAAGGGCGAGCAGACGGTAATAACACAAGTGACTCATTGCACCAGACCTGCTAGCCTCCTGTCAAGCCTGAATCCAAGGTGGCTTCTAGAAATAGAAGGCGCACCTCTGCATCACCTTGCCTCAGTCGTGCACAAATGCGAGTCTGATATATATGATTAAATAGACATGTTTTTCCTGGGAATTCAATTTCCCAATTTCAACATTAGTGCTATAAAACCCAAATATTTTAAGAATTAAAGACAAATACATGGTCATATATGCTGCCCATGTTGCTCCGCAACTTGAAAACCAGAAATCACTTAAAGATCAGCTTTGGAAAAGTTTCAAAATTAGACAGATATACAAAAGCTAACATGTGTAAAACAAAATGGAGTTTAAATCATACATTTATTCATCGAAAGAAATAAAATTCACCACCAACCTGGTCGTACGTGAAAAATAATCAGCCCCATTGTGCAACTGCATTTGCCACATTTTTGGAAAGATCAATATTACTAACCACACGTGGTCTGATTTCTGAAAACATGCAACGATGTTGGACCTTACCAAGAGAAATGTTAGCCTTTCAAAATTAATCCAAAAGTGCATCAAAAATTCAATTAGGGGGTCACAAAAGAACTCTGAGCAATATTTGATGCACCGCAGACCTTATTTACCTCAGATAAGATCAGTCTTCATAATTAAGAAAAAATACTGGGCAAAAATGACATCCATGGGATTTAGTCACATTTGAGATGTGACAAAAACTTAAACAAGTTCTTAAAGCACAAAAATGTAGGCCACGATTTCTCCACAGTGACAAAAGACTGATGGTTAGTTATCCCTTGATGGAGGCTGGCACAGCTAGGCAGCATTAGGTTTAAGAGTTGAGATTTTTTTTGTCCCCACATGGGATCAGAACAGCTTGTTCGGATTTATCCCTTAAAATGATCATTTGACAACTGATAAAAAGAAAATCAATCTGTCAGGTGATAAACTCGACCTCAACTATTAGGACCAGAACAGCAGCCTCTTCGCTAAACACCAGAGTTTTGCAAACGCTGACATCTTGCAGTGAGTTCTAAAAAATATATTATTTTCTGTCGGATTTCAGCGTTAAGGATTTCAAAGGAGAACTGAAATGTGATTTTATGCCAACTTCAACTTTGGAGTCATTGTCACCTCCTGAACTATAGGGCGCAGTAAATAGGGTTGCAGTTCCTCAGTACAACCTGCTCCCTCTTCTTCATCACTCCATCTAGTTCATTCCCACAAAAACTGCAGATAAATTGCTCAAATCTTTGCTGAAATTGTTCACAACTTCCTCCGCTTCCGTGTCCTCGGCCTTAGTAGTTTATATTTGGATTTACCCTCATTACATCATAAGGTGGCGCCAGTGTTTGACCCAATTACCACACACAAAAACTGCGACACTCTGCAACGCCGTGGAATTTATAGCAGCAATATTTACTCTTAAAAGCTTCTATATACGCAGAATGAAAGCACAGTCGTTCATCTTTTTAAATCATATAAGTTCTTTTATCGTGTCAGTGACACTTGTGGAGGGTTTAGGTTTAAGTGAAAGAAACAATGATAGAAAAAAAACGTACAAGTTTACTTGCACATTCACATTTTCTCTTCTTTTTGCTCGCATATTGCATCTCGACTCACCTCTCGCCTGCATGATTCTCACGCCGTAATCAGAACACACACTGCATTCAGGCAATCTTTCACCTTGTCCTCCTTCTCTTCACAGTGGCGTTCATCCCTTCGCCCCCCACCCCTCTCCTACTTCATCCTCTTTATCAACTTCTTTCTCCAAATCCAGTTTTTTTCTTTTTCTTTTTTAAATTTTATTTCCAGAAGCACTTTCTGACCTCGTTGCTTTGACCTTCTATTTAAACCAGCAGACATTCCAGCCTCGCTCCACCGCTGACCTTAGAGCCAACTTAATGTGCAGAAGCAGCACCTGTCTCTGTAATGATCCAGTGCTGGCTGCTTACGTCCGTTTCCGCTCCCCCTTCGCCGTCTCTCGCTTTTACTGGAGAACAGAGATGAATTTGCTGATAACATCAACCTTAGTTGCCTGTTCTCATTCTGATGAAACTTGTAGTGATATATGGCGGCCTTGGCCACTGCAGGGGTTTTGAGTGCGTATTTGTGATTTTCCTGAGTCAGCGCATTTGTAGCACCTTAGGGAACGACTAAGGACCTAATGCACGAACCGCCGCCTGCTGCAGGAGAATGTTTGTATGCACACAAACATGTTGTATTAAAATTCTGCATAAAACTGAGTGGATCCCACTTTTGAATAATAGATGTGGATTTTGCTAGATGTAACCATATATATATATATATATATATATATATATATATATATATATATATATATA
>NW_015113631.1:0-14749 GCF_001443285.1 Poecilia latipinna | reverse complement strand
TTTTTTATAATATATATGTATTTTTTTATATATATATATATATATATATATATATATATATATATATATATATATATATATATATATATATATATTCTATCAAAAATCTTAAACAGAAATAGCTTGGAACTTCTGTGGAGCACACATTCAGGAAAAAAAAAAAAGCGAATATGCAGAACTCGAGGCAAAGTTTACTTTTAATCCCCCCGTGGTATTTTTAGTAACATCTTAGCTTTTTTTACAAGTAAGAACGGTTTCTGGGCCCTCCTAGGATTGCAGCAACAACAAACAGCCAAACAGATCCTTTGAGCAGGATTCTAATGAGGACTAGATCCCCACGGGCTGCCTAGGTGACAGTGGAGATCTGCGCTGCAGCTGACAGAGGCGCAGGCAACAACGTTTGAGAGACAGTTCTGCGGCGGCGCGTAAGGAGGCAGGAGCAGAGTGCTTTAGTGTTAAAAACACTGGACAGATCAAAACAGACCACTAGTGTGAGTGTATTTTGTCAAAGTGACGCAAGACCAGTCTGACCGCCCTGCCAGATCAAAGTCACACGGATAAATACGGCCTTCAAAAGTTTAAGCCGTGCTCCATTAGATGGTTTCTAATTGTGCGAGCCAGAGAACACGCGACACCACCGTAGCAAATTAGATGAACCTTGAATCAAAATGACATCCTTACGTTCAACTTGTGAAATTAAAGCAAATGTAAAGACGAATGCCAACAGCAGCTGCAGTTTTTAACGTTAATAAAACTTTCCTCATGTGATCTACATGCATTTAAAATACAATATAAGGCACTGAGAGTGACTGTGACAATTAAACGGAGGCGAAAAGATGGAAGCCTGCTGCCTTCATGCCCCAGACTCATCCAACGCAGTGGAATCATAGCTCTGTATCAGCAAACCTGTACAAGGCTAATCCGGCGTTGCAGCTCGAGTGTGTGATGCAGCGATTTACAGATGGTGTGTGTGGGCAGCTAGCAGAGGATTTAAAGCAGAAACTCACACAGAGACTACCTCTGTGCAATGTGTATTTGAAGCACATCTTGTCTCACCATTAACATGATGTGGACAATTTCCAGTCCGAACGAGTTACTGGACTTCTGTGGTTCCTCCCCGCCTGACGGCTATGATTAAAAATTAGGACAAAAAGCAATGCCAACTTATTTTTCCTCCGCAAGGGTTTTGATATGCCCTGCTAACTTTGACTTCACTTTTTCTCTCCTTCCACAAAGCTGCATTGATTTTGGAAAGCTCACATGGCAGAGAGAGAGAAAGAGATAGAGATATTTGTGAGTTTTGAAAGACCAGAGGCAACAAAGACAGTACCTCGTTTTTCAGGTTTTTATCAGAACTGTTTTGAGAAAAAAAAAAAAAAAAAGATTTCAAATGTATTCACAGAAAAATCTAGCTGCTAATTTGTGCTGTAGTCAAAATTGCATATATTTGCAGTCCAGTAATTTATGCAAACGTGTGCCAGAGAAAACCTAGGTGTGAACAGGGGATGCAGAAGTCAGTGCTGTTATTAGGATACAAAGAAAAGTCAGGAGCATCTGCTGCACAATCTGCAGTGCAAAAAGCAGCTTTATTCCATCATGTCTGTCTAACTTGAGTAATAGATTGATCAATATCATTTATGCAGATAAAACCATAGAGCATTGCTATGGGATAGCGATATTATTGATCAATACATATTGATCAGGTTGCCCATTGGTTGTGCAATTCCAGCTGCATGACCTGAACACAAAGAGCAGCTCAGACTTATAGTATTTAATTCAACCTGCTTCGGTTTGTCATCAAATGTGAGTTGTACCTTTGTCCAATGACGCATCAGGAGAGTTGAAGTCCATGAGGCTGCTGATTTCAGTCTTGTAGCAGAGGTCCGTGGTTGGGGGTTTCTGCTTGTGTTGAGGCGACGGATCTGTGCAAACACACACAACAACAATAAGCGTTAGTGTGATTTTTGACAAAAGGGGAATTTAGAAGTTAAAATAAAGAGAGGCTGGCATCTGATGCCAGCCCTAAAAGTGAGAAGCCAAGTAACACAGAGTCATCATGAATTAAAAAAAAAAAAAAAAAAAGAAATTCTGCAAGGAACAAAAATAAGTCTAGCGTTATTAATACTACCACCACACCAGTCAACTCCACAAACTCGCCTTCAGTGCTCACATAATTCATTATTTCTCTTCGCTTCGAATGCTACACGGCTGACCGTTCATAGGGAGAACCTGAACGCCTCGGCCAAAGCGAAATCATCCAAGCTTTTACAGTCAAAGCCAATCGAATACAGAAGGTAAAGACGTAAATGAACATCAGTGTTCTTTAGAACCGGAGCATGATTTAATTTCTGGTGACATTCAGAGCTTCCTGACAGCGTTACTGGTTTCCATCAGTGGAGTATGCTGAATGCATATTGAATGGATTCCGTCAGATCAGCTCACGTTAAAGTGCAGCTCAGGCACTTAGACGTGCAATCAGCTTTTGTAACAGCTGCCTTTTGTAGAGAATAACCTCTTTGTAAGTCAAACTAGGTAGAAAATGCAACATTTTAAACAATAAAATAAATAAATAAAATAAAACCGAATCGCCTTCAGTTCAGCCTCTGCTCCTCATTGAGGTTCTCCTGCTCCTTTCTACCATCGTTCCACCACCCACCTACTAAAATGCTTTTTACTGGTTGAATTACTTGCAGTAATTGAGCACAGATGTGTCGTGGAGCTCAAATTCAAGGGTTCCTTTGCCGTCACTACAACAACATTAGACAGTTCACCATTTAAATTGGCTTATGGGGCTACAAATACAAATCTGGCAGTCTGATAAAGTAATTGTAACCAGAATGAGACTTTTTTTTGTGTGTGTGTGTGTGTGTGTGTGTGTAAATATGTAATTTCTGTTACTGGCCTTTGACCAGCTAAACCCATCTGTCAGTTTTTTTTGTTTTTGTTTTTTTTTTCCTTGAATTATGTTAAAATTCACTCTGCATACGTTTCGGCAGGTTTCAGGCTGCTGCAGCTGCCTGCTGGCCTCATGAAAAATATTTTATCTTCCTTGCATTGAGCCCTTGACAAGCCCTCACAGACGTTTAGAGACTCGAGGGAAAGTTGAAGAGCGTAGTGGAATAAATTCAGAGGAATGGGAAATACACGGCGACTGCTGATTAATAAAGGAGAGGAGAAGCTGGTACAGAGGGAAAATTAGGAGGATATGCAAAAGAGCCAGCTTAGGCTGGGAATGACATTTTTATTTACTGAATTATGCAAACACTGTACACTGATTTAAGACTAAATCTCTGCAGCACCTTTGCGTCTCTAAATGACTTTTCAAAACGTGCATCCCTGCTTTGTGATTTTTACAAATTCAACAAAACTCTGCAGATGTACAGAACGAAAAGGATAAGCGTTGCCAGAAAAAAAAAAGATATAATATTTCTTCTTATTGCTTCAATCTTTGCATTTAATGAGTATTCCTCAATAATACCACTACCCCTGAACTTGCAGCAGTGATCTTTTGAAATCCCTTAGGAAGTCAAGTGAGGTTTGACCGTCTCTTTCAGCTCAGCAAACTCAAGTCAGACAAAGGCTCTCTGCGAAGCTAATAATGCTGAAGAGCTGCAGAAGAAAAAAAAAACTGAATAATGTCAGACATTTTGCTGGACTGGTTCTCTGCGAGAGGCGCTGCACCTTGAAGGATATTGATGCTTTCCAAAAACCTTTATTAGTTTGCACTGGATAAATCATGTTTGGGGATGATCTGTTAAAGATTACAGATAAGCGCATCATTTCCTCTGTCTGCGTTCAGCTCGTTTCTGTCCGTTCCTCCTCATAAGCCAACAATATTGTTTTTCATGAAGCCAAAGAATTCTCCAGAGTGACCTCAGTGCAAGAACGGATCTGCTAGGCGAGGTTAAACAGTCATGGAAAATAAAGAAATAAATCAATTGCACACAGACTCCATCAATTCTTGAAGATGCAATTTGATGAATAATTTGATCTTTACCAGGACCTACATTTGTTTCAAACTCAACACAAATGAAAATGAATGTCTCCCTAATATGTACAAGATGGAAATTATGTAAAAAAAGTAGAATTTCAGGTGTCTTTTTTATTACTGTGCTGCATAAATAAGAAAATATACTCTTCCGCAAAAACTCTGCTCCTAATCTTTGTGGTTCCTGGTCCGTCTGTAAACGTATGTCAGCTACAAACCTGAGCTTTTTTTTTTTTTTTTTACTGTGCACCAAAGCCGTTTTGCACAACATTTCGGTTTTCTTTACAATATGAGGGATTTTCACCCTTCGCAATTTATTACTGGGAAAGCGACACTTCAAGTCTCTGTCTGACATTTTCAGCAAGTTCATAAAACAGGAGAAACATTTTCTGCACAAAATCGACTAAAACACCGAAACATTTGATGAACGCAATTATTAAGAGGTCAAACCATATCATGGGTATCTTCTTATGCTCAGATTCGTAGACGATCGTTTGGCATGAAGGACACAGCTGAGGGCACAAAAGCTTTACTCACCAGCAGGTAGGTTTGAGCAGAAATTAAACTAGTTTTGAAAAAAGAGATAAATTAAATTTAACTGTGAAACTATAGTTTTAAATGGGATCAGCTCATATCTGTTTGCAAGCAAAACCCTTTTTGAAAATGAAAGCAGAGTTTTGGGTGAGAGCAGCATCGCAAATGAAGTAATCTTAATCTCATAATCTGCCCTCAGAATTTCAACTGAAAAACTAATTTTCCTTTCCTAACCAAGCATTTCTAAGTTACTGAGCTTTAAAGAGGATACATTTAATTGATTTTAAAAGCTTAAATTTGAGACTTGATATAGTCAAATATCTCTGAAATCACATGGGGACAAAAAAAAAAAAAAAGAAATCTTAACTGCACCATCTTTGATTTACAAGACATGTAGAAACCACAGTGTGAATTAAACATCGTTTATTGCTTGTAGTAAAAATCGGCATCCATTCATCAGCAGGGGAAGATAAAATAACATCTAAAATGCAGTATTTGTGTCAAGCGAACTGGCTTTCTCATGCGTCGCTTTTCTCTAAAACCCTAATAAGAATCTGTAAAGCTTCATGACTTGGCGTCAAACATTAAAAATGATCTTTATCAAGTCATGGAAAAAAGTTCAGAGCAGTTCATTGCCAACACAAACCAGGACACAAAAAGGAACTAGCCTGTGAGGACATGAGCAGTTATTTGTACCAAACATCAAACTAAAGCAATTCTTTAAAGCTTGTAGACTTGTGATAGCAATTTGTTGTAACTGGATCTTATCCTCATTCTCCTGCTGTAAAAAAATAAAATAAAATAAAGGAAACTATTCCTTCAGCGCCTTCTTTGATATCTTAAAACACAGTAGTATGTCTTACACCATGATTACCCAGGTGTTTGAAGGAGTGTAAAAAGCCAACATTTCGCTAGAGTGTACAATAACAGACAAAACCCACAGCTTAGAGAAAGTATAAAGCAGTGAAATGGAGCAAAAGGAGGTTTTAAATCCCACTGAATGTAAAAGAAGCAGTTTTAAATGTCCCAGTTCTATAGTTAGGCATTTTAATTCACTCCATGCTGTTGGAGTAAAAACCACCATGAATGCCCTGCACTAGGAACCTCCCTGTTGTTCCTGTTCTGAGCAGGAGTAAAACACAAAAAAACTTCCCCCAAAAAAAAAAAAAAAAAAAAAAAGCTACAGCCAAGCTTCTCTTACCTCACTGAGCCTGTGGGGGCCACTTTGAAGCTGGGCTGCTGTTTTATTATGAATTCTAACATGATTAAAGAAAAACATTTCTTTCTACTACAAAACATTCCACAAAGTTGAGGGGATTTTTGATGGCTAATAAGTCATCACAATGCATTTACTCGGCTTTATCGGTATAGTTGTCCAAATTAAGTTGTGCAAATTACAGATTTGCGTTTAAGAATCAGTAACTTAGAAATCAGTTGTTGTTTATGTCAGTAAATAAAAAACAAGCCGCATTCTCGGTTCCTGTCGAAGATAATGCAAAGCTCTCTTTTGATCCACAACAAAAACAATATTTGAGTTGCTCTTTGAAAAAGTTTCGTCTAGCAGGGATTAGCTGACTTTTGATAGAACCCATTAAATCAGCAGAAAATCACTGAGAGACTTTATATTATTTAAATCTACCTCTTCTGCACCGTTTTAAAAATTCTGTTGGAGTGCTGCCTCAGACCGAGTCTAATTCATGCTGATCTCTATGTGATTATAACACATAGTGAAAAGCTTGTAATGTTAAATACGCCAGTAGTACAAAAAAAAGAAAAAAAAAGAAAGAAAATCAGTTAATGTGTATTTGAGGTTTTACTCCTGATTCTGCCTTGTCCGTTCCTGTTCCTCTCCCCTCAATCTATCGTCTCCTGGGCTCTCGGGCTCCTCCGTCGTTACCTGTCCGTTTCTCTGGCACATTTTTCCATCATTCTTCCGTCAAATGGGGTTTCCCCCGGCTCGTCTCTCTCTCCTGAGCCAACTATACTTTATCTGCTGGCGCAGTGCAGGGAAAAGGAGGCGGGAGGGACAAAAGAAGACCGTAATGAGTCGTGGAAGGTGATTAAGAAATGAATGGACCCCGCTGCTGGAATCGTCGTCACACTGCCCATGTGCCCCGGCGCAGTCTGCAATCTGCAGATAGACACAATGCTCCACTTTTCTTGCGCCTGCCATTCGCCTTTAATTGTACAGACATTCACTGCTCCTGGAGCCTGCCGGACTTCAGATAAAGCTCATGTATTCATGCATTAATCACCGCCAGCCAGGACAGACCCTTCCCGAGCGCTTCACCTGCGTCGAGACCCCAATTGAAGGCACCCTATAAATATCAAGCAGATAAACGAAACTAATGGAGCGGAGAGAAGCCAGTGCTTAGCGTTCAGCCACCCACTCTAACCAGTCCCAGATTTCAAGATGCCTCGTTGTCAGTTCATGTTATAATGAAAGGCTGCCGAATGCATGAGGCAGTCCATTCAAGGAAGTGTGTAGGCTGGGATGTTATTAGTTGGTGACACGACTCAGGAGACAATGAACTGCCTTTGAGAGAGTTTACTGGGGAGAAGTGGATTTTTGGTGAATGTCATTAAATAAAAAAAAAAAAAAAAAGGAATGTTTCACTCCGATATGCAGAGAAGCGATGTTCAGCTTGCTCAGGTTTATGAAAGAGGCCTGAAAGAACGATAGTTTATAGAGCAGCTTTAGCACAGCTTCATTAGCAAGTTCTTTGTGAATGGAATTTAAAAGTTTTCCAGGAGATACAGAGCCGCATCTCGGTTCCCATCAAAAACCGACAAATTGAAACTTGCAGAAAAGACTATTCATTTCATAGGTTTTCGTGTAAGCTTTACACATTTTACCACCTCATTGCTGCCTGCGCCTTTGAAAAGAAGTATCGTTTAAGTTGAATTAAATTACCAATGATAATGAGGGGAGCAAAGATCCCAGTGTGATAAGGTCTAAAATTACCTTCAGTTTAATTGGAAAAAATGATTGTAGTTTCAGAGAAATAGATGATCACAGCACTGCTTATAGCAGAAAATCTAAGTTTTGTTTTTGTCAAAAAAAAGACAAAAAAACAAAAAACAAATGCACCATGAAAAATTGCAAGATAACCTTTATGTCTGCACATCATATCTGTAAGAATATATCAAGTTTTTTTGTTTTTTTTAAAACACCACAATACATTTTATTATGTTTAGATTTTAACAAGAGGACAGCATTTTTGGAATATCTGCTTTTGTTGACAACACAGTTTCACCACATGTTTTAAAAAATGGTGTGTTTTTTTTTTTCTTCACATGAAATCAGACTAAACTTCTTCAACTTCTAAAGTTTGCATACAATTGGTTAGTATCAGGGAGAATTGATGAATTGGGTCAGGCCACACCTGGAACACACTGTTTTTGTGTTGTTTTTTATAACACTACTGAGAAATCAAAGGAAATTAGCCAAGATATCAGGCAGAGAATAGCAGAGCTGCATGAGTCCAGTTCAAGCCCTGGGAGCAATTTCCACATGCCTGTAGCTGCTCTATTCATCTGCTCAATCAATTATATGAAAGTGCAATTAAGCTAAAACATAATATCTAAAAACTACAAACAACTCTCAAAGTGCATTTAGGTTTTGTTCTGGATAAATTTAGGACGTTGTCATGTAATCCCACTACTTTTTATGAGCAGTTTTATGAACCAATTATCTCTCCAAGCCATTGAAAAATGACTGAAGTGCAGTATTTTCAAAAGGGCCTCAGAGGATGTGTTTTTATACTCCAACAATAGCGAAGTACATTAATGTCACACATTCTTCTTTTCAGGCACTCGTCCATGCTTTACTATATAATGTTACATCAAACCCGTGTTTGACATTTCATCTAAAAGCCACTTACTGTACATACCACATGTTTTAAATGGAAAATGGAAATTACTGCTTCTGTCACGTTAATGGGTTCCTAAATGAGCCTGTTCTAAAAGGAGAAGTTTGTGCCATCTATCTGTGACTAAATGGACTGAGTTTGGAATGCTTAGATTAAAAAACGAATCTGCACTATGTTAATTAATTTGAGTTGGAGGTGAGCTACCATCAATGTTATTCAATTTTAATTTAAGGTGATGGAAAAGGATATTAGTTTGCTGTTGCATAAGCTGGTTAAATAAAGTCAAACATGAGATTTGTGCATTTTTCAAAAATTGATGAGCAGCGGTGAGTTATGTAGACACAAACTGGTTTGTGCGCGAGATCAAAATGGAAAGTTTGCAAGCCGTTTGCAGTGAAATAGCAAAAACTATATTCATTAACCGAAGAAATATAATCATTACACAGTTTTGAACTATAATATGTATTGAAACCACAAAATCATCAACAAAGAACAAAGAAGCAGGCATATAAATTTAGTCAAGAGGTCACTGCTGTTTGTTTTTCCAATAAAACCAGGCAAACACAACAGGACAGTACCAACGTCAGGAGTGTTCATGTGTGTAGGGATCTGGATCAGAAGGCATAAGTAGCTTTACAGGATGCAAAAAAATTTCACTAAAAGTCTGGCTAAGATTTATTTTTCCATGTCATCCCAAGAGGACCATAAAAAGGCAGCAGAGTGAGCATACTGACACTTTTTGATAGTTTGTTTTCAAACCTTACAAGCAGGACAATACACTAGCATAAAGTCAAGACAAATGCTATTTCAGAAATTGAGTTAATCCACTGCAGCTAACAAAACAATGTAACCTACCAAGTCTGTTATAATTGTAATGCTAACTGCGCTACGTAGACAAATCATTGATACAAGATGTTGGAAATAATAGGCGTCAGGAGTTTAAAGGAAAGGTTTGCAAAAATCAGAGAAAAGTAAATTCGGATCAGTTTGCTACATTGTGTGTAGTGCTGATGAAATTTACAATATCAAAATCATTACCATGTGAACACGTTTACTTAAATCTGAATATTTTAAAAGCTAAATTTTGTATGGCTGAGTTGTATCTAATTTAAAATCTTGAGTTTCTTAACCCAGAGCTGATAATTATAATCAATCCTTATTAGATTAAGTCTAAATATAGCTAAGCAATTCAGGGCTTTAGAGGGTAAATGTTTGGTGTGAATATGTAAAAATAGTGGTTTGCTCCTCTGACTAAATGGCGTGATGAATTTATACCGTCTTACATAACTCTTAACATTGTGTTTTGTTGTTTTTTTTAACACAGGTGTGTGCAGAGATGTGTGTGTGTGCGCGTGCTGATTCAAACAAATCAATAACACTTATTCTCTACAGCAGTTTTCCACTGTAGAACAAAAAGGACCCAAACTCACAAATCTTCTCCGTTTCTACAAAGCTCGCCTCGTCCTCTCCTTCTAAGCCGCCCGATGCGATACGAGTGCCTTGTTCCTGCTCTGCTCTCTTCAAGCTGCATCTTACCAACAGCTGATAAGAACTCATTACTTTTGCTTTCTTTGCTGACTGTAGATCAGCGTCCACGTCCTCCTGTCCAAAGGCTCCCTGCTCCCCGCCTCCACATCCCAGATTAACAAGCCATCTTGACCTTTTCGTGACTTCATCCTCTCCTTTCATCAGCTTTTTGCTTTCAGCTACATTCTCCGTCTGCCCTTTCTTTGTCCGGTCCTCTGTCACTATTTTGAACTTTATGTTTTTAAATGTGAGAAAACGAAATGGGAAAACAGTCAAAGCTGACTGAACCTCAAAGACAGGGAGACAATTACTTTTTTCCAAACAAAAAGAAAGCAAATGTGTTCACAGCCGGTTTGTCTTCAACATTTAACTTTTAATATTGTCTCTAGTAGACAATATGATGTGGTCAGATGGTCATTTAAAGGAATCACAATGCAGGATTAGATGAAGATTGTGATGTCATTTTCATAATTATCTACAGTGAAAAAAACTATATTAAGAAATTTGTAGACCCCCAGAGTTACTTAGGCCTCCTGAAATAGTTGCCATTGACAACCACATCTGTGCACGTCTTCAGCATGGAAAATAATGGTATAATATTTTAATCCTCTATGATCTAATTCTGGTGTGTATGCAAGCCAAACGGGAGTGAAAACGGCATTAAAATGTTTTTATGCAGCAGCAAATATAGGATCTCGAGTCTATAAAAAAGAAAATCTGGTGTCTTGCCATGATGTGAAAATACAGAAATTAAGTCATATTTAAACTGAATGATGACTGGAATCAGACAACTATTGGCTTTTTTATTTTTTTGATCCTAATCCCCCATGATCGAGTTCTGGTATCTACACAGAATTTGCACATTTTTATTTGCAAGCCCAACACGAGTAAAGAAGGCAATAACATTTTCTTTTTATGCAGAAGCAAATTTAAGCTCCTGAGACTATTAAAAGAAAATATTTTCTCTAGCCATGAGCTCAGCCGGCAAACTACAGAAACAAAGTCATTTTTAAACTGGAATCGCACAGATTTTAGATTTTACTGCCCTGATTAGTGACTGGACGGGCGTGAAATCTAAATTCCCATGTTCCTCTGGTCAGTAAACAGATCAGTGCTAACAGGAAATCTCTAGCAACTCTCTTCTTTAAAGAGGCCATATGAAAGAAATAGTGAAATTTACCTGTTTAAGTTCGTTTTTTTGAAATTAGGTGCATAGTATTAAGAGGTAACATTTTGTAACCAAAAGAACCTTTGCAGTTAATTTAGACCAGAAAAAAGTTAGCAAGACGAGATTTCAGAAGGTACCAGCAAAATTGCTCTGTTATATTTAAAAGCATTTAACGTGTCATAGAACATGCTAATGGTGAGTAATAAAACAAGCTAAAGTCAATGTAACATGCAAAATTTGTAATAATTGTCTTTATTGTAAAATACTATTACTGCTTTGCTTTGTCACGTCATTGTGTGATGTTACTTCTGCTCCTAATATAAATATTTAATAACCGACTGACAAAGATGAGAAAAAATATTGTCAGTGGTGGTGTCGTTATACAGTAGCTGTAAAAAAAGAAAACACTCAACCAAAATCAGAAAGCGTCTAATTCAGATCGGAGCTTTTGTGATCAAATGTTTGTTTTATATTATTTATCAATTCTTCAGCGTATTGTTTGTTTTAAGATAAAACTTCTTGATGTTAAATTGCTGTCCTTTCTAAAGTGGGTAAATCTTTGCTTAGAATATCTGATGTAGGGCTGTTGTAAAAGAATATTTTAGCAATCGACTCTACAGATTATTTTTACAGTTAATCGAGTAATCGGAGATCTCTCTCGAATCATTCGAGGATTTGCGACAGCCCTAATCTGATGTCATAACATCAGGCAACAAACTTCTCCTGCTTCATCCAGTTAAGTAAATTAGACATTTTTCTGATCATTTTAAAATCCATGAAAACCAATACAATGAATCAATTAAGTTGAAAGCAGTTACTATTAGTAGTAGTAGTTATTTTTAGATTTCATAGTAATTTGCCAAAGCATAACATTTAGCTCATAATGTTCATCATAATGGTTGGGAATTTTTAAAGGTCAAATGATAAAAAGCAGTGGACCAAAAGTTAATAGAGTAAGAATCTGTCCATTTTGTTAATGGCTCAAGGTTCAACGGGCAAGAGGGAAATAATAGGCTGCTGTAATAAAATAAATAAATAAAAATGGTAAAAATGGGCAATAAACAACTTGAACAACCAATGACGGACTAAACAACTGCATGTGATTTTGTAGGAATTCAACCATTCTGTGAACGATGCACTTTGAACATAATGGCTGAATCTACCAATTATGTTGCCAATTACATTTTTTCCAGATTGAGTCAGTTCATCGAGTCAGGTATGTAAAAAGGTACAAATCTTTGAAGCAATGTGACAAAATTCAGAAATAGGACACAAAACAGAGAAAAAGGAGTTGGGAACCATCAAGAGTTTTTTTTTTTGTTTGTTTTTTTTTTGTGCACAATACGCTTTCTGTTGAAGATGTTTGAGCCGTTATTTTCAAAGACGTAAAGAGGTCTGCTCATTGCAGAAAACATGCAGTACAACTAATTATGTCTCTGCTGTAAGTGGTCTTCTGAAGTGGCACCTAGTGGCCCACTCATTCAATATGCTTGTTTGAATTTTAACACGTAGAACCAGGATAAAGTACCTATATTACATGCTGTTTGAGGATGAAAACAGCAGAATGAAACTACAATTTGCATGAGGTGGTACTGTACCTGCTGTGCCGTCAGAGCAGATCACTGAAATATAATCAGGGTTTAGAACTGGAAAGGAGCACAAAATAGTAATATCAAAGGTCATGTTCTAGAAATAATGCCACACACGCTAGTATAACCAGGCGTTTCTGGAGTAGCAGACCACTTCTCTTTTTGTGTTATTTTTGTCAGTAACATATAAAATTTCATGAGCCACAGTGAGGCCTGTTTACTACTTGACCTGTAAAATAAAAATAAAAATAAAAAAATAAAAAAAACATCTGAGCACATTAAGCAAACTACAAAGTCTGACAAAGCAACACAACACGGCCCCAGACAAGCAACAAGGTCAATGACATCAATTTGTCTACAAAGGGTTGGATGGAGCAGTGGTGAACCCAGTGGCCTTCAGGGCTGCAGGTTATATTGCAAATGTATCGTTATCGCAATATCACTGTTGGCAATACACATATCGAGAAGAAATAAGTGTTAGGCAATTGTTAAAGTGTCTGTAATATATTTTGTAAAACTTTTTGTTTAATTCAGCACAGAATGTTGCAATAGGTCAAGAGGCAGTAAGGAGTTCAGAGACACACACCAACTTGAACTGCAGTTGTCACTAAATGCATCTGCCATTAATTGTTGTACTGTGTTATTTTCAGTGCCATTGTTGTTGCTATAGAACAATAGCAAAAAAAACAAAACAAAAAACAAAAAACCATCTCAACAGTTAAATATAGATGTGATGATCTGGGGCTCAAGTCATGATCTTAAGCTCCAGATCTTTTGGGTTATACAGTAGCATTGATATGACACAAACCACTAAGCCCATCCTGAACAGTTAAATACATAAATAAAAAATTACGATAAAAAATTACGGTCTTGTATTGGCATTAAAAGAAAAAAATCTGTCAACTTAAATTCATCTTCTCCATTCAAAGAGCTCATGTGTTTCTGCTTAGCTCTACTGGGTTCTCACTGCTAGAACAACCTAGGCGTGACCATCTTTCGTCTTAAAATAATTTAGCATCCTGTTTATTTGACCAGTCAGGTTTAATGTCTTCCCTAATTGCAACTTCTGGCAATTTGATGTCCCGTTTACAAAGGGCTGGGTTCTTCATTGAGCCCTGAAAAGTTGACTCACTGGGATATCTGCCAGGTGTTTTCAAACTTATAACAATGAACGCATAAACGATCATCTCCTCACGCAAGTGCAGTTGTGCTGCTCCAGCAACTACTGAGGAATCTTGAGCTGGGAAATTTGCATCTGGAGCTCGTCATACAGAGTGTGTTATATTTTGTGTTACAAGTGCTGCGGATCGGAGCTTTAGCTTCAGATATAGATCCACATTGTTTTGATATGTAGGATGCAAATACAAGTGCAGCCACTTATTTAAATACAAGGTATGAAAGTAAAATAAGACGCAAGATAAAATGTTTTCTTGTTTTTCTCAATAATTTAGTTAAAATTAGTTCAGTATTGGGTGTAGCTACTTTTCAAATGGTAGGATTTTGATCACTTGGGTATCCTTTCACAAGCTTCTCACAATAGTTTGCTGGAATTTTGGCCCATATCTCTTGACATAATTCACTTGGTGTAATTGAGCTTGGCTTATGGGCCACCTTTTCATTTCTGCCGATGAGATCAGAGCTTTGTGTTGACCACAAAAACATTGCATTTGTTTTTCTTGAACCAATTTGTAAGCAAAAATGACAGAAATTAAAGTATCAGCTTTAATTGTCTTGAGATGTTGCGTCAATATTTATCTAGATGATATTCTTCCCACAAGTGCACTAGTCCCTCCTGTGGAAACTTAACCCACAACATCATGCCTCCAACCCCGTGTTTCACATTTGAGATGGTGTGCCGTTGTATTCCAAATGTACTAATGTTATTTTATCAAAATACCATACAGTTATAGTTTAATCAGACCAAACCACATATCTTCAAAAATTAAGCTCTTTATCCCCGTGTCCATTTGGCAAACTGTAATCTGGGTCTTTATGCTGATTTTGGAGAAATGACTTATTACTTGCAGAGTGGCTTTTCAGCCCACGTTGGTTATCAGATTCACCTTAAAGT
>NW_015113630.1:215242-226889 GCF_001443285.1 Poecilia latipinna | reverse complement strand
CATTCCCACATCAGGCTCCTCAAAGAACCGGTTTCTGGTATCGCAGTTAGCTGCCTAGCCCATAACTGTTACAAGTCCAAATCTGAAAAACTGTCTAAAAGCGACTAAAAAGATTGAATGAATCTAAATTATTTTGATGTTCAGGATTCACGTTTCTTAACATTTCAGAAACACAGACTGGCAGGAAACATTTGAGTATAAACTGGATTCTGTCATGTCTTGTTTAATTAGAGCAGAAATAGAAATCCATTGAATGAGAAAACAATGTAACCCTGAAGACAGAGTTTACTATGAATAACTAAACGAGCAGATAAAAGTTCAAAGAAATCTTGTTTGCACACTTCTGAAAAATTGAATTAACAAAAATGTCATCTACATCAGGCCTGTTATCAGGAAGCATTCTGGGTAAAAGCATGCACAAAGAAAAGATAAAAGTAGGGAGCTAACCGCAGCAAAACCATTTCTTCTGCCACCATCGCACCAATGGAGAGGACGATGGACCAACATGCAAAAACCACACATTCAGTACAGAGGCTTGGTATGAAGTTTGAGTCATGGATGGATGAGTGACTGACTGCATGGTTTAGATCCTCAGCAGCAGTTTTACTTTAGCTTTAACCTTAGCTGGGGAGATTTGGATGATCGTCAGTGCTTGCTACAGTTATCTCCAAGTAACTGAGAAGCATGTGCATCTTAATAAAGTAGAATATGTTTTAAAAGTTAGCTTGTCTCAGTAATTCGGTTAAAAATAATCAAAACTATTTCCACATGGTCCTGTTCTGCATTTTAATGGAAAGTTGAGTGAAAGGAAAAAAGGTGGGGAGGCACCATAATTCAAATACTGTATTTTATCAAGTCCCATTTCAGCACAGCTGATTACCAGGACATTTCAGAGCTTCGAATCCTAATGTTATTACTATGGTATCAAATAAGCAATGAGAGAAAGCAGAGTCAATGTTACAGAGAAGCTGAAGGGCACAATCCAAACAAATGTGGCTTCCATTCCATCTCAGCACAACCACAGGTCTCCTCCGTACCATGCTGCATTGATGCAGTCATTCATGCAAAAGGATCCCTGACCAACTGCTTTGTGCAGAGTTCTTGGTCAGACATACGGACATACTTTGCACTAAGGCTTATCTTTTGTGGTTACTTGTGGATCTTTTTTATTAACCACAGGTTTTTCCTTCCGCTTAACTTTCTATTTTTTATTTTTGCATGAATACAGCAATCTCTGTAGAGCCAGTCTTTATAGCAATAACCTTTTGTGGCTTAATCTCCTTCTGTCTGCTGATTATATAGGCCATAAGAAAATATTTGTGTATTAAAATATTCTAAAAAAATACATCGCACAAAATTCAAAATTTCTACAAAACTAAATTCTGTAAGTCAGCTATGCAGTGAAATGCTGATTTATTGATCTAACTTAATATTTAATCTCTCTACAGAGGAGCGAGGCACTGAAACGTAATGCTAAGATGCTAAAACTTGTTCCAGATTCAGAATTCCTTCAAATGAATGCAATATTTATATTTTTTGAGTTCCCACACTAGGAGCTCATGTTTAAAACAGAAAAGAAAAAAAAAAAAAAAAAGAAAAAACAGTCAACAAATTGGGTCTCAACTGCACATCAACACTGCATTCAGACTGGAAGCTGAAATCGATTGTTTGTTTTCGAAGCAGCAGCTGTTTTGAGTGAGTATAACCAGGAGCAGCTGCAGGGACACGCTCAATGAAATGCAGATGTTGCATCTAAAAATAAACCTTTGTTTTTCTTCAGCTAAAACTGGTTCAGAGCAGCTTGGGGTGTAGAAAAACAGTTGGGGGAAAAGGAAAAAAAAAAACACTTCAAAAGAACAAGAATAAACTGAAACAAAACAAAAGTTAAATGGAAGTAATTAGAGGAATCAAAGAGGGGAGCGACTTGGATGAAACCCAGGCTAACTTCTGCTATGGTAGAACTAGAAGAGATCCAAACCTCCCACTGCTACATGGCAGATCATAAAACAAGGAAAATAGCGTGTTTCTTCATGTGCCATGCACAGCCAGAAAAGTGCCTTTTGGGTATTTTAGTTATAAATGGCAAACGTTAATTTAAACTGGAGGAGGCACCATGCAAAAAAAAAAAAAAGGCTGTAAGGGCTGCATCCCCACCTAACTAGGCCACACAGCATGCATTGAGGTCAGCAACACATCCTGAAAGCTGCGGGAGCCACTAAACCGAGCAGCGAAAGCAAAGACATAGGCAGCGTGAGAGGACGTGAAACAGAGAGGATGCCTTTACGCATGGAGAGTAATGAGACCAAGTCAGGGAGGTCTTCAGTGAAACAGGACATCTGCTGTATTTTTCTTACTCTCTATGAAACATAATGTCGATGTTTAGCACAGTTTGTGCCGTGAGTCTGCTCACTCTTCTGATTGGCTGTTGGATGCCACAGGAATTGCCTGAATCCAATTTATGTAAAACAGTCTTGCAAAAGTATTAACACCCCATTAAAACCACAACTTAATATTTAGTGCGAAAAGTATTACGTTATGATTCGTGCTTTCAAGATTTTTCATATGAAATAAAAACCTTCAGTTTGACATGCTTTAATGTTCAGGCCCTCTGTCAGTCACTACTTTGCAGAACAGCGTTTTGTGTCCCTCCAGGTGAGAGTCTTTTGAGGCATATCTCAATTTTGTCTGACAGCACAGCTTCTCAGTTTGACTTAGGTCTGGATTTGACTAGGCCATTCTAAAATATGCAGAAGCTTATGTCCATTGCATCTCTGGCTGTACGTCTGAAGTCTTCTGCAGCCTTTAAAAGTTTCCAATTAATTCCGACCTGCTTCCCAGTCCCAGCAGAAGAGTAGCAAACCCAAAGCATGATGCTCACACCACCATGTCTAATGGTGGGGGTGGTGTGTTCAGGCTGTCAGTTTGCTGCCACAGATAATGCTGTACTTTTGTTTCATCAGCTCAAAGAAGATATTTGCAGAAGTCTTTTGAGGATCATCAGGATGTTTTTTGGGGAAAAAGTGAGATCGGCCCTTTGTGTTCTTTTGGGTCAGCAGTGGTTCTCACCCAGAAAAACTCTCCAATGGAGGCCATTTTTGTCTTGAATCATGACCTCTGACCTTAACTGAGGTAAGTTGGGCCAGAGCAGAGTCCTAGATGTGTCTCTGGGACCTCCTGGATGAGTCGTCGAGGGTCCTGGAGTCGGTTTGGAAGCTCAACTCTTTCTGGAAAGTTTTATGGTCCTCACTGGAGTCCCAAAGCTTCACAGATGGCTGCGCAACTTTTTCCAGACCAATCAATGCAATAAACAAACAAGCTGTTATGTAAGGTAGGATAACGATTAGATCTGCTTCACGTTGTTTACTAGACTATTTTTATTTGTGTTCGTGGCAACTAATAGGATATCAGCCTGATTCAGTAAACTAACCTGAGAAAATCAAATGGAGAAGGAAGACATGAAAAGATAGAGAATGAAAATAGAGAGAATAGAGAAATAGAAGATGATAGGCGGTGTTTAATCTGTCCCACTGCTCAGGTTTAGTGCGATGGGGAGGCAGCCCAAGGTCACGAGGTTCCAGTGAAACACAGCGGAGCAGAGGCTTGACCGTGACCAGGTCTGCCATGCAAGACACCCTGCAGGTTTAAAACATCTGAACATTTTATCTACAATAGGTTGCAGAAATATTCAGCCTCTTTTAACTTATTCAAGCCTTTACAGTACAATCACAGACTGCAAGGCAGTTGAATGGGATTTTTTTTGTGAAAGCCTGACATACAGTAAATATGAAGTGGAGTAAATTTATATTCCTGGGTCTGTACTGTTTAGAAGCGCTTCAGCCTCGTCGGGTTTTTCTCCAACAGCGTTCCTAAGAAAAAATACTTTTGTCTTTTCTATTGCAAAACAGTTTAAGTCCAATCAGATTTTACAGAGCTTGATTTTTTATTTTTAATCTTGCCACAGATTCAGTTACATTCAGCTCTGGCCATTTAAAATCCTGATTATGCTTTAATCTCAACATCTCCACTGCAGCTCTCGTTGTAAGTTTGTTTCAGTTGTAACTTAAACTATCCAAGTTTCTTTAAGGAGTCACTGCAGATGCTGACAGCTGTGTGCCAGAGGTCTGTGTTACAGCAGATCTGAAGAAACCTCTGACTGACTCCACTGCTGTCCCATGAAGAACATTATGATTGTCCATTATGTTATTGTTGCTAAGCATCTTTTATTTCGAACAATTATGGAAGATCCAAAACAGCATCTTCTCACAACTCTTGCATAAAGGCCATGAAGGCAGGACTAACAGCTGGCATCACCTGGTATCAAAGTAAAAGGGGATGAACACCAACGCATGCCAAAATCTTCAGATTTTTACCTCATTCTTCTCAAACGTCAAATTTATGAACTACTTCATTTTGGCCTACCAAATAAAAATCCCAATAAACTGCGCTGACGATCCTAGATCATTCATGTCAGATCATGAGTGCAAGTCGGAGACTTTAAATCCAGAGGCCCTCTGGTCACGGTGGGAGCCTGAGATGATGTCGTGTGTGGATGTCTGAGGCGGAATGATGGAAGTGGTACCTGGGACGGTGGTGGGCTCCGAAGCAGTTCTGAAGGAAGTGATGGACGGCTCGGATCGGCCCCGCTGATTCTCCGCCACCACGCGGACCTCGTAATCCGTGTTCCAGTCCAGGCCGCTCAGCATCGCGTAATTGCTGTTAGAGGGGAGGTGCGTTTCCGGTTTCCACTCAGACATATGCTTCTGGTGGGGAGGCGGGGCGCAGACAGGACAGGCGTCAGCACAGCGTATCATAGGGAGGCGCTTATTTCAAAATGAATGCACACCTGCCACCAGTACAATTACAATAAAACATGTCGAAACCAGATTTATGCATGCACTAGATTGAAATTAAGTAAGCACACTTTTATCGGATTTAGGTCAGTTTGGATTAACATGCACGGAGATCCCTACACCTGTAAACGGTCTGGTAAAGTTCAGATGATAGACCAGCTTATTCAGTTTCTGATGGGTTCATTCATAACTTATTGATGTACTTTTAATCACATGTCAAACACATGCCTTCCTTGTGGCACATCATGGAAAATCTAAAGAAACGAGTCAAGATATCAAGAAGAGAAACATGGACATTGACCATGTGAATCATCAGAGGGTAGGAGAACATCATGTTACATTCATCTGTCAAACAGGGTTATTTTACCGTTTTTAGGGAGGTTTTCCGGTGTACTTCCCAAAAACTTCAACCAGAAAGTTAAATCGTGATCTTTCAAACGGACAATGAACCCAATCTGGGCAATGCCACCATTGCCCAGATTGGGTTCATTCTAATGTCTTGTTGCTCTTAAAGTTGCAGATTAAACTTTGTTGTCAAGACTTTGTTTTTGTCTTGTCTTTAGAAGGTCAAGAGAAAAATAATGAGAAAGTGTGTACGTTTCTGAATTTGAAGCCAAATATATTCCGCAATATTAATCATTTTTATTATTCTGGCATTTAACAAATATAAATCAGCTTGATTTCCTCAAGTGACCTAAAACATAAAATGTTTCGTCTGATTTGATCTGATTTAGTGTTGTAGAATACAGTTTTTGTGAATATCTTTGCTTCAGCTGGATTCATAATTTGACCAGGACTGTCTGGAATAAGAGATCAGCATCGACTTACTCGGAGCTTCCTGGTTAAATAAAGCCTTTAATATATTTTAGTTTTACAAACTCTGAACCACAACCAGCAGCTAACATCTGCTGAGGTGGCCCGAACGTTAGCTAAGCTCCTCTCAAAGAAAAATCCTCTCAGAAGCCAAATCTAGTGTTTCTGTATGAAAATGATTATTTTTTTAAAATTACCATTTAACAGAAATCAGTTGTAAACAACCCCTGGTTGGAAGCCAACTGGGGGATTTAGTGTTTTACTGGTAATTTTCATTTCTCCCCAGTGAAAAATGCTCATTTAAAATTGGCAGAACCCAGTCTGGGAGCATGTGTTTGTTTCAAGACGATACAAACTGTAGCCTTAAAACAATAGCTCGGATTAAAGTGAGGCTAAATGTGTTTGTGTTGCTGCTGGCGCCTCTCCTCATGATAGAACCCAGCTGGTATCTCCTGCTTCCATTTGGCAGCAGGATGTCTCCAGGACTTTGTTATTTCTCATGTTAATCGGTGTAGAAACGGAGAAAATGCAAAGTGGCACCCTGCTGCCTCCTTGCCCGGTGTACTCACAGCCTTGTATCTGATCAGGTAGCGTATAATGGGCGAGCCTCCGTCGTCCTGCTTGGTCCACTTGACTTTAGCAGAATTACTGCTCTTTACAAGTATGACTTCTAGTATGGGAGAAGTTGGTTCCCCTGCACAAGATCAGAACATAATTATTAGTTACATCAATAATTTTTAGCCCAGTTTGTGTTTTAGATGCTGGGCATTTTAAGTTAACTTGCACAAACTGAGGGAGACATCTGGATTTCATTAAAAAAAAAGGGTTCTGTGAAGGAGTTCAGAGTAGTCAGTGATTTCTTTGCATGTAAAAATGTAAATGAAGCAGATTTTTCAAAATGTATACTTTACTCTTCTTAAGTTGCTCAGGTTTTTTTTTTTGTAAGTTTGTTGTGATAGACAACTCTTCAATGTAGGAAAGACAATAAAACATTGCATTCAATTCTTTAACATCCCTAATGGGTAAAATAAAATAGCTACTAGCTTAAGCTTGACCATGTCTACAGTCGGAGCAAATCTCTAAAAGTGAGGATGCTGCATTACCTCCGTTACAACCATCCTATTCAGGTGTGTTGGATGCATCAGGTGTTTCACTTACTACTAATCTCTACTTCACAGAACCCAAAATAATCCAAAGTTTTCTTCTACAGTAAATGCTGAACACAGTTTTGGAACCGACTTCATTTTAAATGGAACAGTTTCTTTACAAGCTGTTAGAATCAGATGACCGTCAAATGTATATGCAATGTTAATTATATTGTCATACAAGCTGTCCTTTGTTTATCCTGTATAATTCTGTAACACTGTTGACACTAAAGGACCAAACTCAGAAAAAGCCTTTTTGGGATATTTTTATGCCCCAACAGTTATTGGTACCTTCGTAATGGCCTATAAACAGCCTACAAATAAGCATACATTTCACAGCATTTGTTGTATCTAACATTGAATGTTTTTTTTTTTTTTTTTTTTTTAGATAAACTCAACATTTAACATGACTGCATGTATTCATAACTGAATATTAATCCCAAGTTAGGAAACTATAGATGTTTTAAGCTAAATCTGTAACAATTAACATGAAATAAATGTAACTGAATGTATTTTTAATTTATGAGTTCAGGTAAATCAGAGTGTCAGGAAATGGATTAGTAATCCATGACTTTTGATGCTTTGATGAGAGAGAAATGATGGAAATGAGGAGATATTTTAGCCACTCTTCAAAATAGGAAATGCTAAAGAACACCAATTTCAAATAAAGACGTGTTTTTCTCTTCATAATCAGGAAAATGGCTACAATAAAGCTAACTAAGTTGTAGACGACTGATCTGTAACGTCTTCCAGTTTAAAAGCAGCCGAGTTGCCAGACATTCCACACATACCAAGGATCATACTGGAAGCACTTTGCTGCTATTTAGAGATTGGAGTGTGAATTAGGAGCATTCATTTCTATTTAGAAGCCCTGGTTCAGGAATAGTGGCTCAGTAAGATAATCCACATACTTTAGACTTGTTTAGTTACAACTGAGGTGAATTAAATTCTGTATTGTAAATAAATTCAGTCTAAGGGAATGGATGGGTAAAAGAAATATTCAGTTCTTTCCACAGTTTCTGTTTTTGTGATTTTGTTTTTGCAATCAAAATCACAGATTTTGTGGTGCTATTCTAGAAATATTTGCAATTCATTTCTTCATTATTTTTACTCAGTAAGCCTTTTCCAGAATCCACATATAGAAGAAAAAAGATGAGGAAAAAGCACAAGTATTTTTATTCTTTAATGAACTTCAATAGCTGTACATCAAGAAAGGCTGAGGCAGAAGTGTAGTAGAAGTAAGAAATGCTGCCACCTGCAGGTGGGAGTTAGCAGTCATTTGTATTTTTGACCGTTTTTGCTGAATATTTGCAATAAACTCAAAATGGCGCATTAGGGAGAAAAAAAATGCAAGGACTTGTTGATTTTGAATGATATTCCATGATAGTGCAACTGCAAAAAGAAAGAAAGAAAAAAAAAACACTGGAGGGACTGAAAATTTAGATTTACACATCACAAACATTTTTACCTGGGGTGCCAATAATTGCCAAGTGTGCTTAGATGGTATTTAGTCAAAACAGGATTTTAAAACGTAAATCTCAGCTAAGCTGGTTTGTTTCTTGTCACTAGATGGTCGATTTAAATCTGTTTTTGATCATAGCAAAGTGAGATTTAAATAAGTCACAAAAAACCCCATCATTTTAAAAAAAATCAATGTATTCTAGTAACCCTGTTGGAGTGGTTTCATTCCAAAAACCTGAACCACTCTTACCGCTGCACTTGTACATGAAGAGAGATATCATTTGTGTTCAACAAATGAGCTTGCTTTTTCCGTGTGACATTTGGAAAAAAAAAAAAAACAACAAAAAAAAAAACCCCATAGCGGCTAATTTGAAGCACTTGTTGAGTCAGAAATAAACCAACATTTTAAGGCCAGAGTGAGAAATGGTATAAGCGTTAGAAATGACTGCGTGTGGATCATCAGCTGAAGGACAGCATGAGGGTTTAGAAAGGCTGCTCTCTGACGGAGGTGCTGCTCTCCTCCAGGCTCCTCATTATCAGCTCCGTCCTCCTGAGTAATTTCTGCTCGGTCGCAGGATAATGAGCCTGTAGGCCTTGATTGGACATGTTATCCTATTACTTTTAATAACATTTACATAGGCTTATGGGACGGAAGGTCAGCGCGGTTCTCGGTGCGTTTTTGTCTTGAATGTTTGCCTCTTCTCATGCGGTTTTGTGATGGTTGTGGAGATTGCGACTAAAAAAACAAAAACTCATTAGCTGTGAGCTGATTGGTTATGTAAATTTCCAAAACAGATCGCACACAGCTCGAAGTTTAATTTTCCGCAAAGCGGAGGAGAGGAGGAAATCTAATTCATGCATTTATTTTAAATTGCCCTAAAAAAGTTTCTCTTGCATGGATATTTAATATTCTACAGATCGGCACTAGCAGTTGAAGTTATTGAGATGAATATGCATGACGACACTTTATTCTTTAGGTTAGAGTGCTGCAGACTACAATCCAGCAGGCTGGGGTGAGCATGACTGAGGCTGGAAATAAATTAGAAAGTGTTAGTAAAAGCAGCAGCAGTGAAGCATTCAGAGAGGTTATCTGCAAGCATCGGTCTGGATTAGGAACAAACTTTCTGAAGCTATAACACTCGGAGAGAGAAAGTAAAGCGGTTAGGATGAGAGACTCAGACTGCGGGCTGGAAAATGTACAGTAGGTGCCACACAAAGAGGGTGGAGCATGTGGAGCGCCCACCACCCATTACTTCTACATAAGACATGCAGCCGGTGGCACCTTTCATCACATCCCAGCAAAACAATCAGAGACAACAGAAGTTAGAAATGTACAGAAGCAGTTCTAGGTTTTGTGCTCACAGCTCTGTCTGTTGCTGAGCGTAACTGAACAAAAAGCAAAATGAAGTTAAATTTGTGTTTCCACAAAGACGACATGACACTAAGGACGCAGACACATGCAAACAGGAAGGAGGTGCAGGGCGGAGGAAAGAGAAGAAATCTAATTTGCAGGACGGGCTGCGGAGACGCGAACGTGTTGCGGTGGGTCCAATCAGTGGAGTATGAGAGGTTAAACTCGTTTACAATGAAAAGCATGGAAAATTGATCCTGTGGAGGATCGTGTCTAGCGGTCAGAATGCTGCAGAGGACAATGGGTGGCACCTTGAGAGGATGGATAAGATAAATACAAATATGGGAAAAATATTACTCATTAAGGCATTTTTTGCACCCAGGAATATGAAAATGTAGAAAAACTAAATGGAAGACAAAAGATTAGGCAAAAGTCTGTTTCCAGTATTGGGCTTTGACAATGTAAGGTTTTAAAAACTGCAAACAGTTTTTTTAAGGTTTAAAGGGATTCTGTGAGAAAATGCCGAGATGACCAGAGCTTCATCTGGCTGATACTGTAACCAGTTCCCACTTTATTCTGAAGGTGGTGTGAGTCCCACATTTAAATCCTGATTTAAATCTGTTCAGATCAGGAATCCTCCAGAAAACTGAGTCAGATCACACACAGGCGCATCTAAACAACCTGAAATTTAGAAGTAAAACTCAAATCATATGGATTTATTACACATAAAATAAAAATAATTCACATATTTATTTTTGTTAATTTGTATTAAAATGGCTCCCAGCTAAGGAAATCTCCTGAATTCAGTCTCTCTAAAAATTCAAATATTACATGAAACTATATATATATAAAAAAATACTGAAATCTGGACCTATCATATGTTAAGTCCAGTTAGTTGGGGCTCATTCTACAACCATGATGATGAATGATATGAAATATCTGTCGTGTGATTTCATGCTTAGTACTTCTATGCTAACGTTAAATGAAAAATGACAGAATGATCTAAAGTGTTTCAATCTAATTTCAAAGAAAAGTTACCTTCTGTTGATCACCGAAGACCACATCGTCAGCACCATGCAAGAGCCGCATGGCGCAGTCACATGATGCGCACGGACATGATTGGTCAAAGAAAATACGGGAGGGCCAGAGCGGGAAGAGGGGCGGGGCGGGGAGCCACATGGAAAACATACAAAACATTTTTGAAATGATGAAAACGTGTCAACAAAAAAAACAAAACAAATGAAAATGTTAGAGACAAAATAGCAAAACAAAACAAGAGGAGCAGATTAATCCCTGAACTGAATATTTTTAAAAAGGTTACTGGAGATAAGAGGCATGAGGCAACTTAAAAAACAAGCTAATAAAAATCAATGTTGCCTACAGCAAATTAATTTCAAATTAAAGCAAAGCAGTAACGCAGCAGCTGGGTTTGGTTTGGATCGGATGTGGGCATGAACAAAAGAGGAAAGTCTGCAGTTTTCCATGTACCAATCATGAGAACCAAGTGTGAAACAACACATTAAGTATGAACACATGGAAACTTGGCACAGCGTCAGACCTCAGGAGTCAGAGTCCGGCAGGTCTTGGAAGTTTCACTGCTTCAGCTCACCTGGTTCTGCGGGGCCCAGATCCATTACCGGGCCCCTGCAGAACCAGATGGAGTACTGAGGAGGGTCTGCAGCCGGCTGACACATCTAAGACCTGACAGACGCCAGACCTGAGGATTTGCTACCTTTATCACAGGGACGCAGGAACAACTGAGTGATGAAGCGCGAACTGTGAACATGAGGAGCCTGAACCTGCGTCTGAGACGTGACCAGTCTGGTTGAACTACAGAGAGCACACGGTTCATTCTGATGATTCCTGGAGGTTATCGCATAAACGAAGGCAATGCACATGGAAACGTTAGTCAGTTAAGAGTGAGCTTTTGTTTTATTTTTTTAATGAAATTAAAAAGTGTGGCGTCAGTGAATCCTGTTGCGTCAGTGAACCTCTTGTTCAGAGCAGCAAGTTAAAGCCCCCCCCCC
>NW_015113630.1:163856-212027 GCF_001443285.1 Poecilia latipinna | reverse complement strand
CCAGTTTCTGCAAAAGATCCAAATTAGTCCATTCATGCCACATAGAAACAAATCGACACCGTCTGACAACAACACAGTCCGGAGTCAGAGTAACTATCTTATATTTAAGCAAAAATACACATTCACAATACTATAGTATTCAAAACTAAACTAAATCATTCATATCATGAACTGGTTTTTATCCCCCCCAAAAACAGCAACTTCTAAAACACTGGAGCTCAGCTGCTCGCTGCATGCTTGCTCCATGCCTGCAGTCTGGAGCAAGCATGTGGCACCAGTGGGCAGAAGCGTCTCCTTTTTAACAAAGGTGAGCATCCAACAAAACCAGACTCAGTAGGAACCGTAAATAAAAAATAAACAGAGAACCACTGTGCCTGTTGTTCCTTCTCTGGGAGAGAAACACATGAAACACACACAAGCACATGATCATGGAAGCAATGACTATTAATAAATTTGTCCATGAGACAGGAAGCACTTTCTATGACTAAAAACACCAGAAGAAAATGCAAAAAGTTGATGGCAGCAAAACTATCACTGTCTTTGTCCAGGAAGTTTTACACCTGAACCAAATAATGTAGTGAGTCAGGGGAACTCTTCTAAAAGAACGGAAGACAGAACACAACGTTAAGGGCCACAATAGCTTAGTCAGCGTCTTTAGAGCTAAACAGAACAGAGCTGGATCATCAGTGCAGTCTGTAGAAAAGAAAATCAGCTTTGTTAAGGAAGCAGACATGTAAACACAGAAGAACTGGACCAGTAGTACTTTCTATTGGAAAAAAAGAGAGGTTAAAATAAAGTTAATGGCAGCAACAGCTCCATCAATACCAGGACAGAGACAGCTGACCACAGACCCACTGAGCCAGGAATCCTTTCTATGAGGAAGAAAAGGAAGGAAAAGCAACAACAATTCCCTTTTTCTGACACATGACCTGCTGTTTGCTACATATATGAGATAAAGAGTTTCTATGAAGGGGTGTAGGTGATCAAACTACAGAAGCTCATTTATATTGATTGTTAACATTTGTATGTCTCATAATAAATTCTCCATGATGATCAACGAGGCTCCCTAAACTGCTTCTAGTTGTCCTTTTTAAGGATCTACTCATCATGAAACATGAGTCAGAAATCAGTTTATGTGCAGAGAGAAAGTAGAACAACAAATGGACAGAAAAGAAAAAGGGCACCTTTCAGTAAAACCATTCTTCTGTGGCCTGACTTACCCCGACATGCCACACAGTCCAGATACCCGCTAGGAGGAAATGAAAGTACAAAAACTCCTGCGCCCAAAAGGAATGAAGAGTAAAACACAAACTCAATATTATAAACCTACAATGAATTTAGACTGAAGCCAGAAAACCTCAATAGTTTCATGAGCTGATGGGTTGGGAGGAATTCTTGACAGACATGACTGGATGATGAATAGATGATAATTAGTTCCAGGTTGAAAAGTAGCTGAGGCCCTTTAAAACCCACAACTTTTACAGCAACATGCTAGTGTTTTATCGCTGCCTCTACTAAAAGCATGTTAGTTCTGAGATCACTGATTCGCCACAGGAAACATAAACATCCTCCGTCACAATGAAACAAACTTCACAATTTTAACCTACGGGGAACCCGAATACATAAATGTGTTATTTATAACCACAAACAGGGTTCCTATGCAGTCTGGAAAGGAAGGGAATTTAAGAAAATACAAAAATTAGGATTAGTTTGAAAAAAGAAAAATTAGTAAGTAAAAAAAATATTTGTTTTCTCAATGTTTTTTTTGAATTCCAATTATTTAAAAGTTGTGTCCAGTTGGTCCATCTTTACGTGTGACCATCCATAATTTTTTGCCCATTCAACTATTCGTCTGTCCATCCACCCTTCCATCTGTTGGTCCATCGACCCCACCCCTCAAACATCTGTTCTTTCATCCATATGTCTGTCCATCCTTTCAACTGTCTCTCCATCCATCATCTCACCAGCTGCTCCATCTTTCCATCTGTCGCTCCATATTTTTATCCATCCATACATCTAGAACGTTTTGTCATATATTCAAGATGAACTTTAGAGTTTAAAAATCAGTTAAAACATTCAGCAAAACTTTTGAGAAAGGTATGCAACTTCCCATGTGTGGGAGCCCTGCAGAACCAGTCGGTTTGTCACATTTAAACTGTTTAGTGTTAGTGTGATTAAGGACGAGTCAACAGAGTTAGAAAAGCAGGTAAGCTGCCAATATCAGCTAATTCTGTGTTGGACTGGTTATGCTCATCATACAGAACACGATCGCCTCCTGTGAGCCACACCAAACGTTAACGAACATCTACGCTACGTGTGAAGCCAGGCAGGCAGGACAGGGAGATGTGACAGACACACTGCTGGACTCGCATATACTCACTAATGGCCATAGTGGTGGCAGCGATAGCAGGTGGGATCGATGATGCAACTGAAAAATGGTGAGAACAGCATGAGAGAAGCAGTAGTCCTCAGTGCTTAGTGATGATCACAAACGGCAGGAACGCTCCCATGCAGCTGCTGCTGCTCTTAATGTGACCCAGCGTCTGACTGGACGACAGCTGAGCACCAACAGTGTGTTCAAGTCCTAATCAATGTGTTAAACCTTCAGGTGTGGAGATTTATTACACCTGCTGTACTGACTGCATTTCAAATATATTCGAAAATGTAGGTTTGTCAGTAACTATAAAGTTTGGCCTACGCTGGTGTAATTGGCATTGATGACAATAAACAACCTGTCAGAGCTGATGAGTTCTACAGGGAAATAAATCTACACCCAGTTTTAATATTCATGGTTCAAATCATGTCAAAATAATAATAAAGAAAAAGACTATGTTGGTAAGCTCAGTTGAGGTGATGAAGAATAATTAGTGAAAAAAATAAATATCAGCTTAGCATATTTTAATTCAGTTGTGACTCTTGGATCAACATTACTTTTCCATTAAAATCTGATTATGCTTTTTCTTTTTTTTTTTTTTTTTTTTTTTTTTTGGAGCAAAACAGAAAAACAAACAATGGTTTTGTTGATGAAAATGTCAGAGTGCATGTTTTAGTCATTACATCTTGGTCCCATTCAAGAAAACAAGAACAAAGTTCGATGAATATTTGTTTTCCCAAAAGTGAGTCCAACATCTTCCGGTCTTCCGGGATTCTGTGTTCCTCACAGTGTAGGAATGAGAGCATTTCTGAAGTAAACACCATCTGCATCATAACTGGAGTTTATTCCCTGGATGCTGCCTCCATTCTGCCCCGTGTCTGACTAATTAAGGTGCAAATTAAGTCAAGCTTTTAGAATAAGCATAGCGGCTTTACCTGCCTTCCGACTGTATTCACACCCTTTGAACCTTTTTACATTTTATCACATCAAGACCTGAAATTTCACAGTGATTTATTGGGACTTTATGTGATGGATTAGCGCACAGTGCTGCATAATTCTGACATATAAGACAAACAGCACATGATTTCAAAGGATTTTATAAGGAAAAGTCTGAAGACTGTGACTTCATTTAGTATTCAACACCCCTGAGTCGGTACTTTGCAGAACCAAAGGTTCATCCTGCCTCCACAATCAGGTGACACATTGAACAGTTACGAGATGTTCAAAATCTCAGATGTGATTGTAAAACCCAACTCTGTTTTAAATTTAAAATCTAACTCTTGTTTTAAATTTAAAATCTAACTCTTGTTTTAAATTTAAAATCTAACTCTTGTTTGACATTTTTTAAACAGCCTTGGTCCTCATGATTCTGTTTTGCTCTCTAAAGTCTTTATTGAACCTCGTAGTCGTAACGTGACAAACTGTGGAGTAATTCAAGGTGCATGAATACTTCTTTTCAGACGAAGTCACAGACTTTCTGGAATATTCTGACTGTTTCAGTCTAAATTATTTATTTCGGAGACAGAAAGTTTTTGCACTATTGGAAAAAAAAAAAGAAGAAAAATGATCAGGATGGACATTGATTCTGACATGACTCAGGCCTCCTCTAGTGTTCATGTCTTTTCTCCATGTCTGAAAGTGATTTGAGCCACTGCTGCATTTCACACAAAAGACGAAACAGGAAAAATCACTGTTGTCGCCGCACCTTTGTGAAACTATCTTCAATCGACTTTACAGTAAGGAAATGGACATATGATGAATGAATGGGAATCGGTAAAGACGTCACTTTGTCGTTAACATTGTTAATAATGAGGAATGTTCAATGGAAACGATGCAAACTGCAGATAATAAGCAGATAAGAAAGGGAGAAGAAGAACTTACTTGTGAGAGAATATTCTGAGAAGTCCAGTGGAATACAGAATAGATGGAGGGGAAAAACATGAGAAAACAATAACACAAAGAGAACAGAAACAATAAAATGAGAAATATGATCAATGAAAAAGGGCAGCTGTGTCCTGCTGCATCATTAACCCTGTGCCATTCCCCTACACCGCCTCACTGAGCATTATGCATTTGCTTTCTCTTCTTTTTCACTTTTTTTTAAAAAGATGCTGTCATAACACACAACTAGGAAGTGAAATGTAATAACTTCCAGCACCTCCATCTACTAACATTTTAATTCGAGAGTAACTTAAAAATCTCTTCTAGGGTTTTAATACCAGAAATTACAATATAGGATAATCTCTAACATACAGAAATGTTAAGAAGTATTGACACCCTTAGAGATTCCTCATAGATTTTAGCTGTTTTGTCTCTAGTTCATGTTTTAGATCATCAGTCTAAGTATCAATATTAAAGATAATCTAACTGTAGTGAACCCCCAGTTGTTCACGGTTCAGCATTGGCAAATTTGTCTGTTGAATGTAAATACAGATTATTGGAAAATTTGCCTATTAAGACATCTTCATAACAATGCTGACTCAGGCACAATCAGGAAAATGTTGAAGGGGCAGTGAGGTGATGAGGTGCAGATGGAAGCAGGAGACAAAGGATGCCAGACAGGAAAACAAACATCCATTCATGACCCTGACGTGAAGATCTGAATGAGAAGAAGGTTAACGTTCCTCAGAATGGATAGCACGATGGAGCTTTGTTGATTTTCTTAGAAATTAATGCTTAATTTCTAAGAAGATTTTCTGAGCTAGAGAACCATCACCTAGTTCTTTCACCCAGAAGGCTTTGATTCACTTATAAATCGATGATTACCCAAACACCTTTCAGTTCAATAAGAAAATAATGGATACCTAAATACTTCAGACAAAAAAAAAACAAACAAAAACAACAAAAAAAACGAATACTTGTAAAATATGACCAACAGCGCTGAGGAAAAACAAAGACTTGACCTGAATGTGAACTAACAACCAGCTGGCTCCATTCACGGGTAAATAATGAGCCTAAGATCTTTTTATCACTTTACCTGTCAGAAAAACTAAATCCTTCTACAACTCCTCTGCTATGTATCTGATTTATTCATCTGTTCACCCCAAACACTGCTGCTGTTTAGAGCATACACCGATCTGGTTGCCATGGATCAGATGGTCACAAACACTGGGATGAATCTCATAACTCGCTTCACCTTCTGAGTTCTGGGGGCCTTTGATATTGTTTGCCTGATGGGTGATAGTTGCAGGGTGTGGTGGCGTGCTTCAAATGATTTCAGCATATTCTAACAACCTTCATATGGAACAAGTCTTGTCCCAGTCATTTTCACTTTTAGTGCAATTTCAATGTGTTCCTCAAACTTAGGTTACTAATTACCATCAACTTCTTCTCCTGACAGAATAAAAACTGTTGCGTCCCCGTCTCAATGTGTCAAACAAAGACACAGTTTTCCTCCACCGCTATCTCGTTCCTACACATCCTCAACTTGAGTCATCTAGGCAAAGCTACAATATGCTAGCATATTGTCAACAAAAACTGACTAGAAGGTAATAAAATCCTAAATTTACACACAGTGATCTGATCTCCAGTAAATCATGTCACCAAAACCTACAAACATGCAAATTTTGAACTTGCAGTTCTGCTGGTGTGCATTCGGCACACTCTGCAAATCAAAAATCTAAACAATAAAAGCCTGTTTGATGCATGATATGTGCATTGCAATACGGCGTGTGAAGTTTCCTTCCTAAGCCCTCCAGAATCAACTTTAGTGCAGCGGATGAATTCAAATATATATGGAGATAAAAATTTAAAAAAACCCATAACACAATTTCAACTCTCTTCAGGTGCTAAAGGAAGCTTTTTGGTGTTACCATGACAACATCTCCGTCAGTTTCATCTCTCTCTCTCTCCTGCCTCACTTTTTTTGCTGCTTTTTATCAGATCTACAGGGACTCAAAAACAAGCCACTGGGCTCTAAGAAACAAGAGCCAGAACAACGTGACTCTGCCAACCACTGCTTGAGCGAGACCGACCACAGCAATGAGCAATGAGTCTGGGATCGAACAGAAATTTACCTCCTCGCTTCTTTGAGCACGGATGGGGCATTTGGTGGCGAGAGAAACATTTAGATCAATAAAAGTCTCCTTACTCCCGATGCCAAGTGTAAAGTTGAAGCAGGCCTGCACTAAACTAAAAGTGATGAGGCAGAAGAGCACATTTTAAACTGAAATACTGTACATTTTGTTGGCTTAAGTTTTTTTTTTTTTTTTTTTTTTAAGTTTTAAGTTAAGTTCAGAATCCAACAGAATATACATCTGTTATTCACAGAAAGTGATTCATTATATCATTTTGAAAAAGGTACAAATGTGTACAATTTTTCAAAATTCTGCAAGATGTTGTACAATCTGCCCTAATCTATTACATTTTCTCAGTTCACGTTCTTTAAGTTAAACTTTCACATATGCTTTCTGTGAGACATTGCTGTCAGAAAGCAGCCAATTAGAACCATCCACTGTGGTCACTTAAAAAAAAAAAAAAAAAAACAGCAACAATGTTCTATTTTTAAAAAATCACCAGTTTATACAAGCAAAAATGTTAGCTGAACTCAAATATTAAAAAAACAACATCTGTGCTGTTATTTAGTCAGTATTGATCTCAACCTTTTGCCTGCTGTAACTTGGCAACCTCTGGTAAAAATGTGTAAAGACTTAAATAAATTTGTCTTTTTTGCAGGAAGAGCTTACACTTTCAAAAGAAATAAATAAAAAAAATCTAAAATTGAGTCCATTCCTTCACCACATGAAACAAACCCTGCATTATTAATGTTTTTTTTTCATTTTTTACAAAATCTGGAGTATTACAACCAATGGCACCCCAACAACCTCTCTATGAATTAAATGTACCAAATGTATATGTTTTTATTTATTTATTTTTTATTTATTTATCACTTCCTGTTTTCATAGCAAACACATATGGAGAGACACATGGGGCCCATTTTTCATAGCTATTCTTCAAAATGGGAAAGATATGATAATATGGCAATCAGGTAAACCAGGAAAAAAAGTATTCACCTAAACCCTCATTCACAATCAGAGCAATAACTAATACGTTAAAAAAACTTCCTCTTGCCACAATGCACTGAATGGCAGGATGCTGTTTTATTTAAAGGCCTTTGCACATCTTTACCAGTGGTGGCAGTATATATGAAAGATGCTGAACATGTATGATGACCTGAAAGAAAAAATGTGCATGGCAAAAAAAAAAAAAAAAAAAAAAGGGGTATGTTAAAAAAACAGAAAACAACCAGATTCTGACCTGCTGGACTTTTTTCAGCACTAAGTTTCACTAACTGGATCATTTGATGAATGCATTTACATATTTAAATACGTTAGTTTAGTTTGTTAGGACACCTCAAGATTAACGGGTAAAAATGTTATCCTCCTTATCGTCTCTATTGTATTGTCCATCATTTTCAATATGCCGATCGTGTTACGTTCAGCTCTTAAAATGTGTTGGCTCACTGTGAAATGAAGTCTTTCAGCTCACCCACTCCCGGGTTTCTCCCACTAAACCCTCAGGAATGAGAAAGCATCGCCAGAAACCCATTAGTTTGGATTATTCCTGAATCGTTTTATCTCGGCCGCTGTCAGACTTGTGCAGGAGATGTGGAGTGCAGGACTGGACTTGTGATACATCCTGCTTGAAGGGAACCAACTGGATGCCCCTTCAGAAAAAAGTCTGGAGTTCCCTGTGTGCTTAATAATCTTCCTTCCTCTCAGATGACTTTGCTCCCTTTCATAAAAAAAAAAAAAAAAAAAAAAAAAAAAGTTCAAAGCCTCCTGAAACACCTCTGCTCTTCATCATGCACTGCCATCACCATCACAACATCTAAACTCTCCTCAGGAGGACTTGACCTGTGGCTGCGATATTAAAAATTCATGCTGCCAGTGATCTATAAATACGGAGCTGCGTCTCCCTGCAGTGAAGTGTAAATCAGATTTATAAATACGTATTAAGTGTCTAGAAAGAAAAGTCTAAATCACCTCAGATGTGGGCAAAGACGCAAAGGCATCTCGTGTGGCACACACATTCACGAGGACAGAAACACACACGTTATACATTCTGCAGAGGTCACTCTATGAGGCGGCTGAGTTAGGAAGCGGCAGCGGCCGGTGGATTCGTGCTCCCGTCTGATGGGAGGAGGACTATGGCGGGGCTTGGCGTGAGAAAAGAGGACTGAAGCATCTGGGCTCTGCTGGACGCGGTGGAGGGAGCTGCATTAGGTTCAAAGCTGCAGGGTCAGGGCGTGTTTGGAGCAGGGAGACGGGAGGAGAGGCAGGCACTTACGGACTGGCTCCGTCTTGAAAGTGCTGGAACGGCTGCTCTCGCCTTCGCCTTTCCCGTTGATGGCGGACATCTTGACCTCGTAGGTCGTCTCCGGTTTCAGTCCGACGATGGTTATCCTGGTCATGTCTGCTGAAGAGACGTCGAGGTCATTACACCAGATGATACATCTAAGGAGAAAAAGCTGATTGCTGTTTAGACACTAATTGGATCAAAACACCGCAGCAGGAACAGAAGTCCGTCATATTTTTCTCTTTTATTCTTTATAAATAGCCAAAGCCGCTCTTCACCATTTAAATCATGCTACATTATCTTGTTTGTGTCAACTTGAGATATAAGGTTGTTGCTTATCTTCAGCCTGGTTATAGAATCTAGGGGCACAAACAGTTATTATCTGGAAGATAATAGGTGTACAAATGTTTCCTTCATTTCCTGCAACAAAACCGAAAGATGACTCATCGTTTTGTTTTCTGCTCACCCTTTTCATCAAACTTCCTCTAGTACTGACTGACTGTCTCCTCCTCCGTGGTCTGCACCGACTCCCTTCAGAGAGCATCAGTGGATTTGCATTATCGGTTCCCAAAATAGAAATGTAACGATGACGAAGTTATTTAGACATTTTCATCACTCAGAGTGGCTCGGAAATTCAAGTCTTTAGTGAAGGTAGAGTAATGGATAAAGAGCCGCTCTGCATCCAACATAAAATAGCAGAACATATAATTCTGAAACACGGGAAACAGATTTGTGTTTCTCATTATTATTATTTTTTTTTTAGAAAATACATAAAATAAATGTGGAGTTTATTCCAGACCATCATTTTTTTACTGGTTAAAACCACCATGTGTCTCTACTAGCTTAAACACTTTTGCACATTGATATTTGCAAATCACATGAACTCAATCAGATGGTAGAAAAACATCTGGACAACAACAACTTTCATAATAAGCCACAGATTCTCGGATGACTTTAGATCTGAACTTTAACTAGGCCATTCTGACACATGATTATGCTTTGGTCCAAGCTATCCTATAATATCTCTGGCTGCGTGTTTTCCTGCTGGAAGCTGACCCTTGACCTTAGTCTCACCTCTTTTTAGCCTCTAACATGTTTTCTTCCAAGATCCTGTCAGTCTTCACATCAACTCTGTGTAGCAACCCCCCACAGCATGATAATGCCACTACCATGTATCAACCCAACGATGCTGCGGCCCAACTTTACATATCACTTACGTCCCTGATGTGTCAAGGTTTATGTTTATAAGATTACCAAAAGTGTAAACGTTAAACAGCTAAGACTCATTTTGCAACGCATGTTATCAATGGAACATTCCCCAACATTTAATTCAGAGAAAAGCTGCACAATATTAACAACTTTTTCCCCCAAGAGAGGAGTTCTCAACGCAGTGAAAGGGTAAAAAGTGGGAGCAGGAAGAAAGCAGGCCAAAAGGCTGAAAAATAATTACTGGGGGAGCATTGTGGGCTCCCAATACAGATTTAATTGCAGGGAAATGAATTAAATTAAGGATCTATTAAAACCCAAGAGTCATCAGGTGTAGAACAAAGGGAAAGCAATCAATAGCAGCTGTGAGTGCAAGTTTCCTGAATCAGGTGAATTAATCTGATAACGTAAGGATTCTACACACCCGACATGCATGCGCTTCCTCTCGTGTCATAAAGAGCTACTTGGCTGATGCCCCACTGAGCGACACAAAGCAGAGTAATTTCATAGCCGAGAGCTAATTTCAGTTGTGCAAAAAGAAAAAAAAAAAAAACACCTGTGCAACATGTCTCCACTACTGCGACAGCGTGTATAACATCTCAATCAGAGGGAGTTTCAGAGAGAACTATTTACATACAACTAGAAAGCGCTTCGCCAGATGGATTCATAGCTTTTAGCGTCGGAATATAATTGATGTCAGCGTCGAAACGGTTCGTGTTTTGATGAAATTTCTCGGCCGCCTGCAGTAATTTGGTTCCTGCTGCTTCTGGAAAAGATTATCTCCACAGAACCTCACAGTTGCTACAAATTCAGCCTCTGTGCTGTGACAGACAATCCTTATGCTGCAGGATGACGACGCCTGTACATGTTACTGTTAATTAATCAGTCTAATTCTGAGCATATGAGAAAAGCACAATTTAAAATGAAAGATTCTGCTCTGGTGCCTGAAGAAACACAGTGATCTCTGGGATATTGTAGATTGAATTCATTTGAAAATATGTTGTTTATCAAAAAGCAAAATAAAATATTATCATAACTCATAACGCCCAAGTATCTTCAAACAATTGTTGTCAGTGGAAGGATCTCCAGTAGCGGACAGTCTTGCATAAATGTAAGGAAGCCTCTGACTGAAGACTGTTGCAGTATGACAGTAGAGACTAAAATAACATTCCAACAAGTCAATATGTGGCAGAGACTATCTTCTTACACAAACATGTCCTGAGTGACACCATCAGTTTTTGGCTAGCACTGCTAATCAACCTCATTTGCTTTTGCCGTTTCCTCTTTAGATCTCTGTCTGATGACAGTTTAAACTTCCTCCTTCTCTCTCTGCTCTGCACCCATGAAGCCTTCTTTCCTCTGGGACTTGGGGTCAAAGTTGAGGTGCTATTTGAACTTGTAGAGATGCTAATTACCAGCTTCTGGTTGCAAAAAAAAAAAAAAAGACAACATCTCATCTGAAGGTAAAAAAGTAAGAGCAAACATCTTTCTAGCTGCACAACATACAAAACCAGAGGGAAAAACATCCTAAATGTGCAACACCTCAACCAAAAACATGACAAACAAGAGCATAGGAAAGGACTAACAGAATGGCTGCCACCATGACTAGAGCAATTCTAGCTTCTGTTGTCACACTTCAGACTTTAGACACATATTAAAGCCGAAGAGCAAAATGTAGTTTGTTCAAATCCCAGCTTTAAAATTCAGCTACAAAGACAAATAGTTTCTCCAACACAGATAATCCAGCTGTACTGTAATGTGAAGGCAGCTCTGTGCAAAGGCTGTCTGTTCATTTGGAGCTTTCTCTAATTAGCGTATGCTAACATGGTGGCGCTGTGTGATTACACTGTGGTGGGTGAGCCAGCTACGTCTGACAGTTCTGCCTTTAAAACATGTGACGGCGGCTCCGGTTCACATACAAAAGCCTCTCTGCTGAGACACTCCGCCACTTGATAATTCTTTATCAGCCACACTTTGCTTCTTTTCTTCCCTGGCATTTTGCTGCTCCAACAGCTCCTAGTTTGCTCTGTCTGATTTCAGAACGTAACAAGGCTCGGGAAAATGTCTCGTTGCTTTGAAAAGCGCTCCAATTTCTCTGCGGTGGAGAAGCCTGGCAAAGGCTGAGATATTTCGGTGGCATTTGCTGTTCAGCCGCGTGTTGGGCTTCGCGAACATGTTTGCATGACGGGCGGCTCTCGGGCCTGGCGCTGACAGCTGAGCCTGTCAGCCGCTGACTGATACGTCCCATGTGGCAGGAGAGACGAAAAGCATCCAGATTTGTGTGCGCTGCGAGCCGTCATTGGGACAGGGATATTATCTGGGGCCTGTCAGCATCTGAACCCGCTGTCATTTACACTACACTGTGCTCTACCTCTTGTCCTGACGTCAGCCACTGTCATGTCTGGATTACCTGCTGATACCAAACGGCTGTACAGAAACACTTCAGCACTTCGAAACTGAGAAGAGAAGCTTCTCCACTTGGAGCTAAATAATAACTATGCAGCAGCAGAGTAATCGTGATGGAGAAACAAAATCATAATTGGGTAATTTCATGTAAATATCAGCTGGCAGAAAGATTTTAAGGGTTCAGTTAGTCAATTATTAAATATGTAAACAGCAACTGTTTCATTACATGGACAGATGTTTGTTTTAAGGTCTACATTCAAATTGCAGATCTTGATGCACAACATAGACGTCCATAAGTAGATATGCAAACAGAAAATGTCTACATATTTACTACTGTTTGGGTGCTGACAATATCGTCACAAGATCATAGCAATTCAAATTCAATTCAAGATTCTTTATTGATCCCAAAGGCTGATTAAAAGTTAAATGTAGCAGATTTCATGGAAAAAGTTACTGTAGATGGAGGAAGCTGTAGAAAAAGAAAGCACAACTAAATGGTCTTTCGGAGAAAGATTTACTAAAACTAAGCAACAATTTTTGGGTGGTCCGATGAAACCAACTGAAGCTTTATCTGAGATCTTAAGTACAAGGTTCTGATGTCAGCTCCAATGTGTGATAAATCATAAAACAGGGCTGAACGTGAGTTAATTGATCACCCGGGGCATCTTGCAATAGCTGCTGCGCTTTGTTACGATACATTTTTTAAGCAACTTTCGGGAGGAAATGTAGGAAAGGCTCGACTCTCTGTTTACCTCAACACTGAACCTCATGGAGCAGAACTGTGTGTCTGCAGCAGTCTACATGCTGTTTTATCAAACACAGTGAAAAATCCAGAATGAATCTTCCTGCTGCTCTCTGAGTTTCATTTCCAGTTGGAGATGCATTCCAGGGAGATAAAAAAAAAATGCTCACCGTCTTCAGCTTTGTACTCCTTACTTTTCCACTCCTTCCCAGGCAAACGCCATTCCACTCTGTACTTTAATATTGGCACTCCACCCAAGGAGTTCGGTTCCTCGAACTCCACCACCGCCGTGCTGGAGAACGGCTGCACTTCTTCAATTTTAGGGGACGACGGCACCTCTGTAGCAACGACAAAACAAAACAATTAACCTCAGATTGAAAAAGTTCGTTATTGGATAAAATTATTGTTTTGCCATTTTTGGGAGTGAAGTTTTAGGAAAGTGTAAAATAAATGTCAGTAATTGACTGTGTGCAGGAGAGGGAATCAGTTTAACACCTTAATTCAGAAAGATTTGAACCCTGAGGTTAGCAGCAGTTTGCAGAAGTGATACCTCTGTTTGGGTAAACATCAGAAATTAGGTCCTCCTTTAATAACAAGGCTGCATGTTTGTCTCATTAGACCTTCCCTGTGCTTGCTGCTGCAGCTGAACTGCATTTAATGCCACCGAGGAGCCACAAACACGCCGGTCACCAAATGACAGAGGAGCCGTTAGACATGACATAATGAGTTTCCAGCAACAGTTTAGATCCCGCCTGTGATGCACTTTGAGCCATGATTAAAGGACTCAGTGATTTGGTCTCGTAAGCAGCGCTCTGCAGAGACTAACCTTCCATATGACGCCGCTAACTTTGTTTTTATTCTCTCCAGGGAAGATGCTCAGGTGGATGTTGGCTTCATTTAATAACCTTTGTTTAATCTTATCTTAATGTTATTATTATATAACCTAAAATACTGTTTCAAAACTTTTAATTAGTAAACCATGACTACTTCTTTGCCTGGCGCACCGCTAAGTGGTTACACAGTTGGGAAAGATGAGAGAACATGCTTATTCAGATAAGGTGGATGTGTGTTGATGCTATTGCTTCAGCTTATTTCTGAAACAATAAGCTGTGTGTGTGTGATCTTTCCATCACACACACACAGGGAGGAGGATGAAAACATTTTCATGCCTCGCTGTTTGAGGACTGCAGAGGACTACAACCGATACATCTGATCTGATTTTATATCTTACCATCACAAACGTAAACAGATGGCGTTTGCTAAATGCTATTAGGACTTTTAACTGGAATTGGAAGACTGACATTTTTCTCAAAACCAATGACTAATGTGTGGAAAAGCATGATGGAGGAGTCGGTATGCTGTGGGTCAATTTTCTGCCAAAGACACTGGAAAGCTTGTTCACAGATATAAACTTTTTAGAAAACCTGAGGAAAAGAAATCAGAGTGGATACAGGGTGATGGAAGAGGAATGAACAAAGATGCTCAGCTGGGGGTTTCTTCCTGTTTGCATGCTTGATGTGAGGGATTGCTGGAAAGTCAATGACAACACAAGTGATTGTCTACTGTCATTACATCCAGGAGGACTCGGTGCAAGCTTTTTAGACTGATCTGAGTAATGAACTGAACTTAATGAACTAATTGGACTTCAATTTCTTTTTTTTTTTACAAAGTGCCTTAAGATAACACATGCTGTGATTTGGTGTTATACAAATAAGCTGAACTGAGTTTAACTGTATGCTAGTTTTTAGAGGAGAGAACTAGGTGCTGTCCTGGGGGCCTGCTCAATTTGCAACCAGCAGGGGCACCAAGAATTGTGGGACTTGTCATTTTGAAAGTTTTCTGCATAGCATTAAGCTGCTCCAAATAAAAAAATAAAAAAATAAATAAAATACATAAATGAAATAAAAGCAGAAGGCACTGTCTGTCTCCTAGTGTAGTACAGGTCTCTTCTAAAGCAGAATATGCTTTTGTTTGTATCTCTTTAATAATAGAAAGGCTACTAACTGATGAACACAGTTTAATGTGAAACACTCTGTACCCAGTGATGCTAATTTTTGTACTTTAATATTCAAACAGCTGCTACAATATGTTCTCTTTGAATAACTGTCATGTTCAATGCAAAAACTGCTGTAATCTCTAGGGGGCACTAGAGAGGCTTTAGGGTTTAAATCTTGTTTGAACACAGTCCACATTAGCCTCTTTAGCAGCTATAAATGGTGCAGAGAAATAAGTTTAAGCTAATCATTTAAACAGTCTGGAGCTGCTGCTGATGTCCGCATTCTGAAGGGTTCCAACGTGTAATCCTCCAGCACATTAAATGTTTTAATTGTCCAACACTTTTTTTTTTTCAGTGTGCATGTTATTGAGACATATAGAAAGCAGGGAGGGCCAGCCACTGGAGGAAGCCACTTCAGTCATACTGATGAAGTTTTACAGCGAAGCAAGGAAATTACCTCAAAGAGCCCACAGGATATAACACAATGGCACCGAGGGTGTCACCACAATTAATTCGGCCACACACCATTTAGAGATCCTGAGCGACCTATCGTTTGCAAGGGCTCCAAAGCAATTTGCATGCAGAATGAAGCTAGGCCTGACCAAATTCACAGCAGAGGAGAAGAAAAGACTTTAGAGGCAGAGCCTGCTGTGATTTCAGTATTTTTCTCACTGACTGCTGCTCAGACGGAGCTGCAGAACATCTCAAGGTTCCCTGCAACTTTACTTTCTGTTCACACTTTTCTGAAACAAACATAATGCATACTTTTAGTTATAGGGGGACAAAGCAGAATTTTATTTTCCTGCAGCCGTGAAAATGGATGATAAATGTAACTCATTCTTTATTATTATGCTGTGCATTCATTGGCTGATGCCTAACTCGTTGACGATGCTCCTTGTAGCAGATTCTAACATTCTTCCTTGTTGAATGCTGAAGTTTTTGCTTTTATTGCACTGACTCATTGTCCATGTAGACTGACATGTTAATTATCCCCATTTGTGTTTTCAGTGAACCAACCTGCTTGGATTAGGATGAACTCCTTGGATTCAGAGCCTATCACATTTGTAGCTGTGCAGTTGTAGCTCCCAAAGTCGTTTTGGGACTCAGGTGTGATCTAAGAGAGAGAGAGAAAAAAAAAGCTGAAAACTTATCAGTGTTTTTTTTTCATTATTTCATTCTTATGTACATCAGGACAGGCAAGAAACACAAAGATGTTTGGTGCATCACCTCCAGGATGCTGATGGTTGGGGTATTGAAGATCTTTATGTTGGTTGAGTTAGCGGTCGGCAGCTCGATGCCGTCTCTGAACCAAACCACCGAGGCTCTGGGGTTGGCTGCCACCTCACAAGAAATATTGGCTGGGTTTCCTTCCCATGTGTGTGCTGCCACTGAGCCCATGATCTTTGGAGAATCTAAAGGAATAGAAAGAAAAGACGGAACACATGAAACATCTGGAAATATTCCAAACAGATTCATTCCTAAACAGGAGATGATCGACTTGTATGCTCCATCATTTGGGTTGTTATTGATTTACAAATTTGTAAAATCTCTAACCTTTTAATCCAAGGAGCTTCTGTTATGCTGCTTATTCATTTCCATTATTAAAGCAATATCCCAGACATCAGTTGCCAATTGAAAACCAATGACCACTCTTGGCACTTATTATGTTCCAAGAAGTCTGCCACAGGTTAAGAGTCAATACTATGCACAATCCCATGGATTTTCAAGCAATTACTCAAGGTGATTTAAGGTTTAAGTCCCAATTCTTGAAGCCAACAAAGCGGATGCTTGACATTAGCGTTCCAACATGTAAAGTCAGAGGTCCTTGAGCAACCCTAAGTTCAAAACCCAAACATGGCTGCAATGAACATACTACATACACAATGGATAAAAGGTAAGGTCAATGCAGGGCCAATGTTTGAGCATTTCAGGTCTCTGTGGTGTTTTTATTTCTAAAGACACCACTGAGTTCTATGGATTTTTGTGAGTCATAGTTAGCTTGGTTCCAAGTGGCCTCATAAAGGAGAAATAGAAATATTTTCAGTCTCAATCTCAGACGTTCGTTCATCATTCAGCATCGTATTTATTACATTCCAGTATTTTTGCTGCATCCCTTGTAATGCTTGATCTAAAAAATTTAAATTTGGTTAAGACTAGTTTGTAAAAATGAAACTTGGTACCACAAAACAAATTTGAAAGACAATAATGCTAAACAAACCTGCATGGCTAAGAAAATGAGGCTTGGAGAGAAACATTTTTTTACCAGGTTGCTACTGTATCAGTCTCTCAGCAGCAAACCTCAATAAACCCAGCCCAGTAAAATGGATCGTGCTGTGTGGCAGATAGATGGCCCAGCACTTGAATTACATCTTCATTGTGCGGAGTGGAGACAGAGGACACGGAGTGAGAGCTGCACTCAAAACAAAGCACCTTTCTTATCGATAATTGCCTGGCAACACTGATTCAGCTGCCTGATTGTTTTGGTGATTACACTGGCTAACTGCAAGTCCTCAAAGAGCTCCATCAATGGTGCATTGTGATCACATCTCTGAACTTTAAAGCACAATAGGCTCAGGGATTATTAGTCCAATTAGACAGTGATTGTCTTTTTCACTCCTTTTAGGAATAGATCTCAATATTAGATTAAATTTTCTTGGCCAACCACATTGAGCCAGCAGGATTTTTAACAACCCATCACATCCTGGCAATTGATTCATTATCTTCCAGTTGTTTGAGGTCTAGTTACAAGAGTAACAGGCAGCCTAGGATGGAAGCTCAGACATGCCTCTTACCCAGTTTCACTTTCCAGCTCCTTCCACAGGGTTCCTAAACCACCAGGGATACAGAGTCCTTCCAGGACATAGAGTCCTTTCTGAGTCTGCCCTGGGGTCTCCTTCTAGCACTACGTGCTCACAAAATGTCCAGGAGGCATTCTTATGAGACTACCTAGACTACCTCAGTGACTCGACTCTAAGCTCCTCACTCTTAAAGATTGTTGAGATCCCACCGAGATCACAAAGAAGAGAAAGTCCATCTCAGCTTCTTGTGCCCTGGATCTTTTCCATCAAATCATGCCCGTAGCTCAGAGTCCGAGCATAAACAACCGCAGGGCTTTGCTTCTTTCTTCACCATGACATGGTCATGGTCTCTTTCCTGCTGATATGGCCTCAGTCAGCCTACCCATCTCTCTCTCCATCCTTCTATCAACTCTGAACAAGACACCCAAATACTTGAAGTCTTCTGGTTAAGGCAGGAGGGGGAGACTCTCATACTGCCCGGTTTGCATTTGTGAAGTAGATGTGAACAGCTTTGGGGCACGCCGAGAGTCAAGGGTTGAAGATGCCAACTGCACCATACAATGCAAAGATCAGACCCAGACGTTCCCAAACCAGTCCCTTCTTATCCTTATCCGTAGCCTTAATTCAACCTGTGCTGGAAACAAGTTCGACTAAGTGCCAAAAAGAGGGACACACCCAGATAGTTTTTAAAAGCATCCCTGAAGTTGAATGCTCTACAAGATTATCCACAAAATCCCTCATAGGACAGGATCATAATCCTCTCTCAGATCCACAAAACACATGTGAACATGAGAACCAAACTGCCATGACCCCTTCAGTAGGTTCACAATGGTAAAGATCTGGTTCACTGTTGTTCTTCTTAGAGGATGAAAGCTATAGTGCCCTGGTGTCTCTGATTTTAAGGTTTGATGGTCATCACCCCCCACCCCGCCAGAGTATCTCTGGAGGTCTGAGAAGAGATCCGTCAGTAGCTGGATGGCTGTCAGCCTTCATCATCTCTGGATGAATCTTCTGGCATTCCTGCCCTGTAAAATCATCCCTGACCAAAATTCTCTCTGTTTAGTGCTCAATCCAAGTCATCCACAAGTCTCACAGTGACATTTTACATGCATCAAAAGAAAAAGGAGTCGTTCTAAAAAAAAAAAAAAGACAGCTGTTAAAAAATCCTAAAAATGGCACCAGATCCCTAAAGAGAGGTTGGAAAGTGGGTCTTTGTTTCTATTGGTAACAAATCACAGTGGTACCACTGACCCGGCCCGCTGCTGAACCATTTATCTTGATGAAATGAGGTGAGCAGAAACTGGAATGTTCCCATTTCATTTGTTTGGTCTGGGAAAAAATTTCATTTCCTGTTTATGTCCTTATTTGTATCTAAAGTTGTGATTTTATTTCAGGCCTACAAAATAATCTAACACTTAAAGGTGTTAAGATAACAAACACCTTTAAAAAAATAAAGATTTTTATTTCCAGGCATGTCACATGAAACGATTCAATAGATGAATTAATTGTATTTATGAATGACTCTGGTGTTTCTTTATGAACTGAAGGGCGGAGAGAAAGTCGTATGGCTTACAGCGCACTTCGAGGAACAGTTGCTGGTTGTCTTCGCCGATGGAGTTGCTGGCAGTGCAGAGGTAACGACCAGCATCGGTGAACTGGACATCCTTCAATGTGAGGGAGGACACCCGCGCATGGCTTCGTACTACGACGTTCCTGTCTAGGCTCTATAGAGAAAGACATAGGGAATTAAACACACATAAACACACGTGACTTCAGTAGAAACCAGTTACAATCAAGAGATGAGAGCGAAAAGCAAAGTGATGTTTTGGTTGACTTAGTTGTGCAAACACATCATGACCTGTTGAGTTAATGTTGACTGACCTGGTGGTGGTTTGAAGTTACTGATATCCGATGCATTAATTATTATGTTATTGTAACTTGAACAACACCACAATCATAAACATTATGCTTTCCTCTTCACTTTAACATTTAGCACATTATTTACCCCGCCTTTACCAGGTTCTACGTATGGGTATGCAAAAGCTCACACCACAGATTGCACCATGGCAGATGCTGAAAAACGTAGAAATGGAAGTTGGAACGTTTGTGAATAACTGAGCACAGTGGCCTATTTGTAGTTAAGTATTTGCCGATTTTTCTGTGCAAAGTGGCCAATCCAGGAGTGCCACTCATTTTCCTTGGTGGATCCAGTGGATGTTAGATTCTGCAGTAGTACAAAGATGGTTTCCACTGTGTATGTTAATGTATATTAAGGTAAATTTGTAGTTTGAACCATTGAAATAAACAGTTGTAAACATTTTTAAAGAGAAGTCAGAAGCATATGAGGATTTCAGCCATTAATGCTGCCTGAGGTCCCTAAGCCCCTCAAATACGAGGGGTCCACCAAACACCTGCACAAAATGTACAAAAATCTGGAGTTGTTAGTTTGTCTGTCTTTTCACCACAAATGTAAACTTTAGACCGAAATGGATTTAAAAATTGCTGTTAAGAAGGTTCAAATCTTCACACTAGAACTAGAACACTGTAAAAAAAAAAAAATTAAAGAAGAAGCACAGAGTATCAATTCTTTGGTCAAATTCCTTACAGTATGGATCTATCTGCACTTATAAGGGGCTCTAAGTGAATTACGCCTCACAAGTTTTACAAAGCCCCGAGCAGTAAACTCTTGAAGTTGATTAGCGTCCCTACTTATTTAGAGGCCTTTCTGCAGGTTTACAAGCTGCATACTTACAGCTGGAGCGGCATAAAAGCAGTGAGGGAAATTAGCTTGTTAAATCCCTCTTTCATTTTCATTAGAGGATCCTGTTTATTGCCCTGGCTGCTATTCCGCATTGCCGAGGACTCGGAGCTCCTGCACAGGTGTGCAGCTGACAAACGAGTTTACTCAAAGTACTCCACTCGCTTTTATAATAGAGCAATGCACCTGGCCTGATCCTTGATCTTTGCTGTACATCACGATGGTTTATGATGCAGCCTGTTTTCCCTCTCTCTCCGTCCCATCTGCAGTCTATATAAGCACGGTGAGATTCATTGATATAGACTTTCTGAAAGCCGCGAAATTCTGCAGCAAAACTTACAGCAGCCAGTAGCAATGAAACATACAATAGAGCAATATAAAATGAATAATAATGGTATGGCTGTACAAAAACTCCAGTAGTTATAAATACAGTAACGACTTTTCTTCCCACACACCAGCAGGAGACATACATCTTCCTTCCAGCTTCCACGATGTTCCATTAATAATTCAAGCACACTCTGTGCTTTAGTCGTTACTGTTTATATTTATTTATCCTTATTTTTCAGTATTGGAATTACAGCATTATTTTTTTTTTGCAGGAAAATGAGATGCACATGTGGCATAAATATTTTGTTATTTAATGAAAGATCTAAAGGAGTGTCCTGAAACATTTTAAAAAGGGCAGCATTAATCTTGTCTCCCTTGCTCCATGAGGGCTGTTTAAATGCAAAAACAGAAAGGTTAATGGGGAATAATACTTTAATGAGACTGCAGAAACAGAAGTGAATGGGCAGACCTTTAAAAATAATTAATTTATCGACTCCAACAAAAAAAAAAAAGAGAGATGTAAATCTATCAGCTTTTATTCCACGTTAAACTGATTTCAGTAACGGTACGGACTGCCATGTTTTCTTCATGGGATTTTGTTTCAGAGATGACCAGTATATTATTTAAAATGTCAGAAATCACACTATAGAAAAGAAACATTGTGCTCTCAAAACACCTGCAGAGATAAATTACAGCAATTCTTTTCAGCAAAACAGAAACAGAAAATACAGCGTTCGTTGCTAAAATGAATCTATTGCTGCGTTAAATCATGTTTGTGGTTTTTGTTGTGTCAGTGACGCTTTTAAAGCCATACCATCATCATGCAGGCTTTTACCAAACTTAGGATTTGTTTGATCATTGTTGAGGTTGATAAACATGTAAGCAACTTTTAAATATTTTTTACTAAAAAAAAAAAAAAAAAAAAAAAAAAATCTTCTCAATTCTATAGAACGTCTCACATAAAAAAAAAAAGTCAAAACATAAATGAAACTGCTCTGCTGAAAATGTGACTTATTGAATAGCAGAGTTAAAAACATGGAATATATATTTGTATAAAACACATTTCATCCCTGTTTACAGTCAGAGCCTTGGGTCAAATGAGCTGGAGATGCATGCATTCATTTAACACAGCTGGTTGTTCCTGTTTGGGGTCATGGATGTTTGGGTGTAATTTAAGAACAAGAAATGAATCAAACTTGTTTTTTTTTTTTGTTTTTCCAAAAACAGCAAGAACCTCGCTACAGGGATTTTTTTTATTTTTTTATTTATTCAAATGTTTTTTCCTTTGAGAGAAATTAGCATTTAGCACAAGCTTAGGTTGGCAAACTAAATTAAAATATCCTAGAAACAGGCATCCGATTCTGCATGTCTTAGGAGTACTGTCAGAAACACGCGGCATATGAAGAAATTATTTCTTCCAGAACTTTACCAGATTCTGGAAAAAACGAATCTTGGCAATATAAAAGTCCTTCTCTATTCAGAAGACCTGTGGATATTTAAGTTGTAGACTGAAGCTTAATCTATGTTCAATCTACATATGCTTAATTTATGCTAATACTTCCTTGTCAATCTTTAAAGGATTTTTTTTTTATCCAGTAGATGTAGGTGGAGCACAAAAAGCTCTTTCTATCAGAAAGAGCTGAAGTCTTTCTGACGAGACGCAAGAGGAAGTGGTGGAGTAAGCTGTCTCTCCTGACTTATTGCTGTGCACTTCTGGTCAGCTGCCTAAAAGAGTAGTCCAACACTCAGCAACATCACAGTCCACAATGACTCTTTGAAGATATGTGAATGTAATGACTGGGATTTTAGAGTACTTTTAAATCTAATTAAATCTCTAAATCCTTCAGTTTTGATGAAGTATACCCATGGATTCTGTGCTACCTCTTCATGAAGTTGATATTACAGTCACGTTTGGTCCATCCAAATCCATGTGGAATATATATGATGGTTGTTTGACCTTTTCTAATGTTGATGAAATATCACTTGAACCATCCAGCACTTTTAACCCAGTGTCTCCTAACAAGCAGATTATTATTGATCAAACCAAGCTCCTGTTTAAAGGTCAAGTTTCCTTTGCTTCTTAAAGGGAACTTAGAAATACAATGAAAACAGAGAGGAATAGCACTGCAGTCATGATCATACTTTAACCCGGTCATCTGCCATTCTCTCAGCCAGAGAAAAAGTTCTACCAGTCAGCTGTAGACATTCTTGCATAATGTTTTTTATTTTTTTTTCTATTTTACATTAGACCCTTTAAATCAGTTTAAAGGATTCATCTGATTTAACCAAATTGTAATTAGGATCTAAAATGACTGTACAGGGAACCTGCAGTTCTTTTCATACCCATTCAATAATAGTTTCTCAAGGAGTGTATTTTATTGGGGGATCTAAAAAGTAGTGGAGAATTGTGAAGTAAAATAAACTTGTTTATATATATATTTTTCAAACTTTATGACTGGACTGCATTGGACAGAGCTGACCTGTATTTGGTTGGCACATCTGACACAAGTTGCGGCAATGTGAGTAGAGAGAGAGTTACAGGCAGATGGTGAAGTCAGCCATATTGGTGAAGGTCAGTGGACACAGAGGATGGCCCATATACTCAAATGACAACATTGCCAGAAATTAAGGTTCCAGCTGATCGTACAATGGAACCACCTGGGTTCATGCAAACGCAAAAACTGAAGTCATTAATCTCCATTAAGGGCTGTAAATACCATTCAGTGCCTATTTAGGCCCTTTCACTTTGTTTCTTCTCTGTTACTTTTTAAACACATTGTTTTCTACATTTAAGTACAAAAATATCCGATTTTACTGTGACAATCTAGTTTCAAAACAACCGAATTCTGATGTACTTCCATGCCAACCTCTAAGATGGCCGTCTGACTGTCTGACTGTCTGACTGTCTGACTGACCGTCTGATGCTCCAGAAACTGCCTGTGACTCTATCTGCACTCACTGTGCCACCAGTTGAGTCTACTAAGACTGCTTCAGCTCCTTGGAAACCAATTCTTAAATATACACTCATCACCAAATTCATTCAAGTTCTTACCAAATGGTATGATTGTCTCTGGGTGTTTAACGGTTTTTTTCACAGAATGTATTGGAAATATTTCACCCATCTGATGGAAAGATCACTTACCTAATTTATAGAAATACAGAACATGTTGTATTATTATCTGATCATTAAGATGCCTTGTGTTTCCAAACATGTTAGAGATACAATAAATACACAAAACTAAATAGGAAGAAAATGACATGTAGACCAGAGGGTCTCAAACCATCTAGAAAATAAAAGTCATGAAAAACATTTTTACAAGGAAAAAAAAATACTGTTAGCTCGGAAAAAAGATATTTGTGCATAAACTCCATATTCTGCTCATGTCCCAGAGTGACCACGGGGTTGTGGTTTAGAGGGGGGAAAAAAAAAAAAAAAAGCCACTAAAAATTAAATTATACTGCATGTAATGTACATTTGGCCCACAAATCCATAAATCTGATCCGGTGAAATAATCACCATGGTGACTCGGTCATGGTCAGACTCTGGGATTCCTTTGTGTCAAACAGAAACATAATTTTCTATAATTTAAGCATCCTGGTGGTTATCTACAGCCCTGTGGGTTCATGACTTAATTAAAACAGGTCAGAAGCTAATTGTATGTTTTTCTATAAAGAGATGTTAGGATTCTGCATGTGGTGACACTTAGTACATGAGGAGTTATGTCTTAGTAACACAGATGCACCTAGCAGGCGGTAAATATAATTAGAAAACCATTCTTTGCAGTCATTCAGTTTAAAAAACTGGAATTTATTTAACATAGATTCATTCTACACAAAGCAGTTTAATTAATCACTATGGTAACACCAGCAAAATGGTCTGACTTTTAAAATCTATGCAATATTGTCCAAATACTGTCCAAACATGAGACATGAGAATCAACAAATGCAGATGACCTGAAGGTCCAGTCAAAGCAACCGGGGCTTCCTGAACGCCTCAGCAGAACCGCAGGCTGACCTCATCCAGGCAGCGCCGCACTGATGCATTGATTGATGAGAAAGGAGCCCAAACCGAACAGTGAGTTTTCTTTTTGTTTGTTGTTTTTTTTTTATATTGGGCTGATGTAATACTGTAACTTTGTGAGAAAGTTAATATTTCACTTTTCAGATAAAACAAGTTCCACTTCTTGAACTGAATTACTGAGATAAATTCACTTTTCAGTGATGTGCTAGTTTAACTGAGGTACACGTGTATTTTTAGTGGGATGAGTGAGGTTGTTAGTGTCCAGCTAATCTATTATTTAGATCTTTTCCTCTGGTTTGTGGAGACGCTCCACGTCTTTCTACCAAAGCCTCAGAGTTTTTCACTGTCTGTCCAAATGATCCTTCCTATCCAGCTTCAATCCTGATTTAACCCACTTTTAATGCTTTCAGTCAGAAGAAAATAAATGTTGTCGCTAACAAAATTGAACTAATTCTTCTAACATACGCATCTGAAAAACTGGAGAAGGAAAAACTAAAAAATGCACACACACACCTCTCGGGAAAGGAGAGACATCTTTGTCATCTGGACATACTGTCTCACAGTCAGGCTCCAAATGACTGAAAGAGTCACCCAAGTGTGTAGTTAAAGCCAAACACGCCGGCCCCTGGCCCCTAACAGGAGGCGCAGCGTTTTCTAGCACTGTGTTAGGATTTACGCGAGTTCAACTCACGGCTTGCTCACAGCAGAGCAGACCGTGGTTTATTCAGCACCATGCCGCCGGCTTCCTGATCTGTCTACAACAAAAAGCAGGAGTCTTTATTTTCATTTCCCAAAAATGATTTTAAAGGCCGAGAACTAAGCAGACCCTGCAGCAGGAGAAAATAGCTCAGATTGCTTTCAGATCGCGCCTCCATCGCGAGATCAAGTCTGCCGACAACAACAACAAACAGCGACAACTAAATAGGGTAAGTCTAAATGTGTACTGGAACTAATTGGATTAAATGAACTGCACTACGTGCCTAATGACCTACACATTAAGTGTACAGCTAAAATCTAAAGCATATTAAATGCAGGCTAAATTACAACACCTCTGCTCTGCGATGGAAATGTTAACAGGAGGGGAAGTCTGGGGTGTAAGTTCAGGGTATTATTAGTTGACTTTGGGCTATGAAGTTTTTGGCAATACCTCATATTTGTCTGGTCGCGTCCAAGATGCCTGGGAAGAACAAAGACAGAGGAAGCAAAGGCAGAAACAGAGGAGTGAATGAGCTGTGAGGCAGGATCCACAGACGGCAGAATGGATTTCCCTCATTCTGAATATTTCAGCACCAAAATGCACGTCTCATGTGCAGGACGCTGAAGTTCCATGAAAATTACTTTCTGACATCAAAAACATCAAAGTACATCTCGTGTTTAGGCTGTTAGAATATATTAAAAACAGTATTAAAAATCCGTTGAATTGCTTTATGAGTTAGAAAATTGTGCAACAGGTCTTGACTGCAGAGCGTAATTATTTCAGCTAAACTCAAAGGGCGATTTTCAATAGAGATCGTCTTATTTTCATTCCTGTTTCATAAAACTGATCGTTCACAGAGAAACAGAGCAACCCCAGCACACAAAGGCCTTCAGATATTTGGTTGTCAAGCAGACTTGGTGATTCTTTGCCGTCGTTCTGCTACAGTGAACCTCAGAGATGCTAATTTACCTTCCTCCCCAGGTTCCCCCATGCTGTGGGGTGCAGAGAGAAGCTCAAGGCCTCATCCAGCTTTTTGCTTTGTGATGACGTCAATGACAGTCGATTTCTACACTTCGGATGAAGTAAGAAGAACTTGTACACAAAATCCTTTGCACACGAGGCTTTTGAGCAATGAAAACTTTCCCTTTAGAGCAGTTTTCATTGCTCTAAAGGTGCGCTTAATTTTCTAAAAACACTATGACCTAGTATCTGTACCTGAAAGCAAATGAAGCAGTAACAGAAAAAAACTGAACTAAAGTCACCTTTATTGCTGAGGACTGTAGTTCAAACACAGACAGAAATCATCCTAACTGTCATCACATATAAAGAGTCTCTATGGTAACAAGTAAGAACATTTTACTGAATAAAAGTTTAACCAAGCTTATTCTGCTCCAGAATATTCTGGAGAACAACGCAGAATAAACACCTAAAACGAGATCAAACAACACGCCTGCCAATCTGCAGTTAATCTAATTTTATTGAACATTTTATTGAACATTAATCAGAGGTAAAGATTTATTTTCTCATCTGAATGGATGTTCAGGTGGAATCAGGGAATCAGAGCTGCAAACGGAGACCAAGCAGCTCCAGTTAGAACGCCAGAGTGGAGCTTAGTTCTGTTATGCTGAATGGGACCTTCTTAGCTGCTTATTAATTAATGTACCATAAAAAGGAATTGGCCACGCTGTGGAAAAAAGGCAATGAAACTAATTACAGGTGAGCCGCTGCAGGCATTTAGACGTGTTTTCTTCCTAATCAGCGTTTCCTTTAATAGCAGCGCTGTCTGCTTCCAGGGTGGGCCAGGAAACACAACTTGACGATGGAAATCCTAAATTTGAAGTTGTACAGTGATGTCAGAGCGTGCTTTTCTTAAAAAACAATAATACAAAAAAAGACTAATTTAAAACAAAACAAAAAAAAAAAGTAGAGGCTGTTATGTTAAATTACTGCACTTCTGTTGGACATCATTACGAATGAAACTGTCCTCTTCAAGTCTGATGGATGTGAAAACAGACGACAGAGTGTCATAAACAGAAGCCTAATAATGAATCACAATCCAGTGGAAATTACAGAACCATCACCACATGATTAGAGGAAATTTCAGAGTGCGCCAACATAAAATCGAAACATTTGTGACAGTGATAAATAGGAATAAAGGCGGGTTGTGACAGGCTGTGAATGGGGGACATTTGTTGACAACTGTGAGCAGCGATGGGCAAGGCGAGGACTGTCGTGCAGGTGGAAGATAAGATTCAGAAACTTGCAATGCAGCCGTGACTGCTTCCACTTTCTGGCAGTGATAAATTGCACGGTTAATAAGAGAAAACTGGGGATGTGCAAGCTGTGTCAAAGACACTAAATGTCTGGAATATTCTATACCAAGGATGGCGGCTGGAGATTCGTATCTGGAGAAAAGTTTCTGATCATCGTTTATGCCTTCTAAAACTTTCATGAAGGATTGTATGATATTTAAATACCAGCAGGTTGCACTTCTTTTCATGTGTGATCTACAGAGGATCAAACCACAGTTGTAAATGATTACAGACTCATATATAGCCTTACATTTTTCGCAGGAATTTTACAAAAAGCAGTTTCAGAAACAGATGCGATTGTCTGGTATCGTGCTAAACTGGTTCCAATCCTTCTTACTCAAATGGAGCTGCTTTAGTCATTTAGTAGTTAGAAATCAGAGTGAACACAGATTACATGAGGGGTTCCTCAAGGTTTCGTTCTCTGACCACTTTTATTCAACTTCCATGTGCTACTCTTGTTTCAGAGTATGGAGTACAATGTCTCTGAGAATATTAGTGCTGATGACACTCAGCTACAGGTTTAGAGTCACTATGTGGTCACTGGGTGAGTGTGTTGGTCAGATTACAGCCTTCACCAGAATCAATGAGGCTAAAAAGCACAGCGTTTACAAGAAACCAGATAGTTCATCTAGCTGTCTAGACATCTTTGTAGAATTAAGCTTTTATTTTTAATTTACTTTTATCATGTCAGTTTTTTTTATTTGCTTTACATTATTTGCATATGATGACTACATTTTATGATTCATTTATTTAATATTCTAACTCTTTCTTTCTACAGTAAAGCCCATTGTCTTAACCAAGACCAATGATCGTTTGGTTAATTTCTCAGATCTGAATTCGATATTAAAATGTGATTCGTGCTGCAGCTTTAGCCCATCATCCATCACAGGAGACCAGCGGACAAGGCATGAAAAGCAAAGTAGGCCACTGTGGCCTAAATATCTGCACATCCTCTGGGACGCCACAGGACAGGTGTTCAGTGCACTGACTGTGCACTGTGCCAAGAATAACACAGCTGCCGTTTCATGCCTCCATCATGTGAAGCATCATTTACATAATAATCACATCTCATGATGCAGGATAAAAATGCTTTGACGGAGTGGCCTCAAAGACCAAGAGTTCCGAGGATATTTTGTGCCAAATTGTGTTTTCTTTTCATGTAGTGTCCAACCATCAGGAGACAAGCTGCTCAGTCTGAACTGTTGATGCATGAGAAACTGGCACTTTGCGTTTATTGCTTGTATAATCTTATATCAGCCATTTTGTTTTATATAAGCTGGAACACAAACCGATGTTTGTTTTTAAGTCTGCAGCAGGGTGATTATGGTTCTTACTGCAGCCTCTGAAGCAACTCAACCATCTGCTGCTCACATGTTGTCAGGACAGACTGTTGTGACGGATATTTTTTTAACACTACCAAACTTTAATAAGGAACAACACTTGGATGAGACGCTGATGCCACAGTGCAGTGATCAGTGCTACCCACAGTTCTCACCTTTTAAAGAGACAGTTTCAATTCTTTGGAGAGAGAGTTTGATAAAGAGGTTATGAATCTCACCTTCCTCTGGCTGACTTCAGTTTGGAGAAACAGAAATTAGTTTTACCAGCAGAGCCTCCAAAAAAAACATCTTTTTTATTTATTTATTTTTATTTTTTTATTAGAACATTTCCTGAACTGTAACAGTGCAACAACACACAAAACTGAATGTGTTCATTTAAGCAACTGAAACAATTGTTGGGAAGAATCCTTTGCTGAAATACTTTGTGTACGTATCCCAGGATCACTTCTTTTTCTGGAACAGAGCCATTAAGTGTGATATTGTTGTAATCTTTGTGTACTTTCTTTTTTTGCTTTTCTGTAGAAAGTTCTCTTAGTTAAGTCCTTTAGTGTATTGTGTTTATCTTGTAGCTCATACTGAATCATATTGAACCTTGTTCTGCTGGAGGTTTCTCCCCAATTAAAGGGGCCATTTCTCTCCACTGTCACCACATGCATGGTCAGCATGCAAACTACAAAGCCAGCAACATTGACAAAAGCAGCCAGGATTACTAAGACAGACAAGTATTTGTCAACGGCATTATTTTATAAATTGGTTTAAATTGTTTATTTTTTTATTTTTTTTCTATTTTAATTGGATTTGAAATGCCTTTGATTCTTTCTAACTTGATACAAAGTAGTCTTGTTATGTGAGTTTGAGTACTTCCATTAAAATGTGTTTTTTTTTAAATTGCATTTTGAAATGAAGTGCACCATGTCATATTTGAACTACAGCCGTTTTTAGACGGTTCATTACTGGCCTTTGTCAGACTTGAAGCCAGTCTGAGGAGCTGATCTGATCATTTGGTTCAGCTGCTTTGGAGCAGAGACGCATCTAAAAGTTGCAGGACTGTTGCTCTTAAGCAAATGCACGTTTAAAAATATTAATAAATCAAAACCACAACCGTAATCTAGTTTCCCTGATGATCATCATCTCCAAAAAATGAGCCCACTCATTTCTAAAGTGGGTCATTATAGCACTCGGCGGATGAGCACAGGCAGGCAAAAATAACCTGAATAAAAGCAATAATTAGGAGTAATGTCAACAAAATTAATTTTCACCTTTTTAGAGTATTCACGCATAATTTTCCTGTAGGGTCTTCTCAAAGCACTTCCACAAAAACAGCCTCTATAGGAGCTAATAACCTCCACAGAACAGGGATAGATGGAGTGTTAACACTGGGAAGTATCACAGCACAGAACTGCCTGGAAATTGGTTTTATAGCAAACTGCACACTTGCCTCTGGCATTCACTATGAAATCTATTAAAAATTAAAACCATTCCAGAGAAGACCGTGACGAGTTTAGAGAGCCGTTAGACTCCGGAGTTTACAATGAGCAAATTCAGCTGATGAAATGATTGCAGGTCGGCGTACGAAATGAAGCGAGACAATTTGAGATGATTGTCCTGCTGGATGGGAAACGATGGAGATACAGTTTACTGAAGTCATTTTCAAGACGGAATAAAGACCGAGAGGAGAGTGGTGACTAAATGACTGTGATGTGTCTGCTGGAACTGAGCCATGTCTTGTTTTCACCAGGCATTCCAAGTGATTATGCCCAAGAACAGCAAAATAGCATAATTGTACTGGATTCACATTGTGATAAATGACATATCTCTGAGTTTCTTTAGTGTATCTTTAAAGTTGCTAAACACTGGTATTAAAGACACCCCTGTTGTCAGGCGCTTGTGACGCACATGAGTTAGCGCATGATAAACCGTTTTAGAAATACCTTCCCTGTGTGACATGACATATTTTATATCCTGAACATTTCAAATGGAGTCAAAACAGTTTGGGAAAGAAAAAAAGAAAAAAAAATTGATCATCAATGATCAAATGAACACATCCTGGTCGCACTAAGAAGTTTTTTCTTTGAAAAGTTGTAGTAGGTAATTTTTATAAAATGCATGTTTTTTTTTTTGTTTGTTTTGTCTTTTTTTTTTTACACAAATGTAGACTAGTAAATGAAAAAAATGCAATAGCATGGTATGAGACATAATTTGTAAATGTTGTACTGGAAATCAAACTCTTTTACTAAGAACCAATCAGAGCAGGGAGGAGGGTCTTGGTGCTGTCAATCACTCTCATGTATGCGCTCTCAGACCCTTCCCCACAGCAGAGCAAGCAGTGAATGCTAAGGCTTGTTAGCATGGCCATTGATGAAGGCAGTTAAAGGGTTTTCCTGGAATGATGAGTTGTGAGCATTGTGTGTTCATCTCATTTTATTTTGTCACGACATCGCATCAGTTGCTTCTCTAGTCTATTCATTTCATTTATTGATTTAAATAGCTTTATATATAACAGTCAGCCACATGGTCAGTGCTTTCCAAAGGTCATTCAGGAGAATAAATAAAAGTTAGAAATCTTTGTTCTCTCTGCAAACTAAGCTGAACTTTCATTGGATTCTGAAACTCAATTGCCAGTTTAAGGCTGTGCATATTGATGCAAACAGGTTGTTGCAGCTTTTCAACGTTTTCCCTGAAACATATTTGTTTTTCAGGTAAATGATACATAAAAATGGTACGACAAAATGTCTGAATGATTCATAAGCGTTTGCGATTTCAAGAAAGGCATGGAAACATTTTATATCCTCTCCAACAGGGTCAAAAAAAAAAAGAAGTATTCCTACATGATGCTCTGATCTCTGTGCATAATGAGAAACATTTAGAAAATTGCTAATGGCAGGACTGCTTCCCCCTTATCAAGTGAAAAGTGAAACATAACAAGCCGTACCTGCTCTCCTTCAGTGAAAACTCTGTTTCCAAATCTCCAGGAGATGGTGGGCGTGGGGTCACCCGAGGCCTCACAGGTCAGGGTGACCTCGTCATCAAACTCGGAGGCAGTCTGGTTGTTGAAGTAGGTAATGTTCGGCAGCACTGGAAACAGAACAGAACATATTAATGCTTTTCCGCTCAGGACACAGCGGGGGGTGTTGTTTGTTGCAGTCTACCCTTCAGATTTCACTCTGTGGAAACGCTCTGCCTTCACAAAGTTTTAGCGTCTCTCCAATCTAAATTTGCCCCCTTCTTTGGGGGGAGGGGGATACTTGAGGCAACAAAACAAGTCTAAAAGTAATTTAGTTTTGATACAGACGTTTCCTCTGGAAGCTGCATGTCTGATGAAACAAATGTTTGAACACTGAACAGATTTCTGCAGCTTATTTACACTTTACTGTTTATGACATTCAAGTTACTTAAAATGCTACAATAAAGACAAACAAACCAATGTATAGTCTTTGTTCACTTATTTATTTAAGAGCTTTTCCATCCTCTTCAAAACTGAATTTCTCTAATAACTACAAATGATTGATTTTCTGTGACAAGCCTTGTGTAAGCTAATTAGACTGAAGTTTATAAATGTCTGGGAAGAAAAGTTTGGAAAATGTGGGTAAATAAAAACATACAAAAAAACAAAAACAAATTGGTTTTACAAACAATAAAAACTAATAATTTATTACATTAACTAAACACGATTCAAAATTGTTAGATTAATATAATAAATCCATGAAAATAAACCAATAGAAATCATGAGTAACTAAATTACAGATTTAATCATAGCAGAGCTTGCAGAAATATGATGAATAAAAATCTGATAAATGATCCAAAGAAACTTGAATCTTGTTTGAAAATGTTATGCTTACACATTTGTTAAAAGTGACAAAAATTAGTTGTAAGAGAAAATGAGTTTCTAATCAGTAGAATATTTTGTTTTGCTGATCGTCTGATCAGCATCCTCCTCCATCTCACCCAGCTGCTCTGCTCTGCCATACATCTATAATATATGTCAAATAAAATAAAATTTCCCTTATTCCACAAAGCGAAGGCTAAAGGTTTCTTGAATCGTTGTAGAATATTTCAGTCCAAGTATAACCCTCTATCAGTGCCATCAATACCTGCCTTAAAAATATGTTTCAACAATTTCTATGTACTGTACAAATAACCCAGTTCGGTTTTTACAGATCAGATTCCTGTAGATTTGAAACTACACGTGACTAGGTGACAACCAGATGTCTCGTAAACAGGAGAAATACTGTAGCTCTTTAATTTAGTACATTGGTGTATTTAAAATTTCTATTAATATTTGATTACCCTATTTAAAACAAATATCTATTTGGTGGCTTAGTTTAGCATTAGGGCGCCTAAAGGTTTCGGAGAGATTTTTTAATCAGCGTTAGTTACATTCTAGGGTCAAAGTCTACACTGATACATGTTTAAAATGACCTGAAGGGTGTTTTAATCACTTTTCAACAGGGCATGCTGAGCACTTCATGTTGTGTACGGCTACATCCAGCTAATGGAAAAGCTGTGAAAGGAGTGTGCAGTAAATGTCAATGAGTGCGACAGGGAAGGCCAGAATGACACGGAGAGAGAGAGAGAAAAAAAAAAAACGTACGGGAATGAAGATATTCCCTTACCGAACACGTTCAGGCTGACTTCCTCGGTTTTCTCTCCTGCCTTGTTCTTGGCGATGCAAGTGTAATCTCCTTCATCCACCTTTCTGACTTCCTTTATTACCAATTCAGAGCCATCCTCGTTCAAGCTGTATTTGTCGCCCGTTTCAAGGACGATGTTGTTACTGTAGAGGTGGGAAAAGAAAGGAAAAGGCAGCGGGTTCACTGCGCAGGACTTTTGCTCAAACACCTTTAGCAGCCTACAAAAACTGATCTTACTGAGACACAGACAACTGGACCGCAGAGGCTTGGATTCATCTCTATTTCTAATACCTATTTTTCCAAAAGCCTGGAAGCTAAACTGTCTCTGTTCATCTGTTTTAGAACATTTAGTTGGGATTATGACCACGTTATTACAGAATGTGTGGATGAAGTTGTGTTATTTCTTTCACTTATCTCACAAAAAATCAAATATCAAAACTAGTGAATTAAATTATTTTATTTAAAACTAATTACTGTAAAAAGAAAAAAAAAACAAGTTTGTGAAAGAAATTTGAGAAATAAATAAATAAATGGAACAATGAAAAGTTAATTTACTTCAAATACTTCAATTAAAAATGTGAAACCCAAATTATTTGATCGAGCCATTTTATGTAGAGATCTGTCTTTTTAAATATTCTTTTTCCTTCCACTAAACTTCTCATTAATAAGATCGGAAACATCACATCATCTTCTTCAGTGACGGCCTTTTGTTTGTCTCTCTCAAAATAAGCTACAACTGTGTTAAGCTGCAGAGAAGCTCAGGCATGTGACCTTAAAAACACTACACTTAGTCATTCCCCCCCCCAACTTAAACTTTGTGTTTCCCCACAGTGTATTTATGTAGTCTGATGTGACCTAAAGCCAATGATTACTGATAGTGCTTTCATTAATAAAAAAGGGAAAATGACATACTGTGCCCAGGTAACGGTGGGCTCAGGAAAGCCGTCTGCGTCACAGGCCAACAGGGCAGATTCACCAACATCTGCTGTGGCGTTGACTTCAGACTTCCTGGCACGGATTGTGGGAAGAACTGAAACAGAAAGAAGACAAAAAGTTAGAGGAAAGCAAGTTACAGGTCAGCTTGCAGGTAATGTTAATGATCACTCCTAAGTTTTTGATTAATATTTGTGATAAAAAATCCTTCATGCTTCTATGAACCTCTGCCTGGGGTGATTTGGACTAAAAGCTGAAGTGAAGCCACCGTCTAATTATCAAAAACCGCAGAGCGAGGAAAATAAAAATCAAGAGCGGCGTTCCCACAGACTCGGGGCGAGGCTGAACACATGCCCGTGCTTTTCTCAAACCGTGAGCAGACCGAGTGCCGCAGCAGGACAGGTGGACAGATGCCGAATATTACGAGCCACATCTTAAGCTTTAAAAGAGCAAATTTCCTCTGACAGACAGTCTTCCTAATCACATCCCTCCATTATGAGCAAACTGGCGACTTGTTGGGAAAGCGCTCATGCTGAGCGCTAAAGTAGACGCAGATGGAGTGCTTACCATTAACGATGACCTTTATCATCCGGAAGTCAATTTCTCCCCTGGCCATAACACGAGCCTCACAATTATACATTCCTTCATCGACCTTCTTGATGCCACGTATCAGCAGGTGGCCATTATCCATGATCTTGTAGCGCACTAAAAGGAAAGAAAAGACAAATGCAGAATCAGGCATTAACGTCTCAGAAATACTCAACTCCACTCAGGCCTGACAGAAACAGAAAAAAGGGTCATATTCTGTCTTTTCTGCATGCGGATGTGTATGAAATAAATATTTATAAAAAAAAAAACATTTGATGCTTCTCTTTGGCCATTTCATTTTCAGATACTCATTCCTTAATGCCAGGTGTAATTCTAATAAGTAAATTTGTCACAAAAGGCAAAGAAAGAAAAAAGAAAACAGTTTAAAAAATACATCAAAGTAGTCTATTAAATTAAATGTTTCGTCTAAGAGCTGCAGAGATTGATGGAAGAATTGGTGCAGACCAGTCTGCTGGTCCTTCAGACTGGACTGTAAATATGCAGGAAAAGAGTCTCTACCTTAAATAGCAAACACCTGATACAAGGTATTAGCTATTGGCAACAATTACTTTTTCCACATAGAATGAGCTCCACTTACATTGTCTTTTCCCTGCATAAGTGAAACAATCATTTGTTAGTTGTATCCACAGAAATACATAACTGCATTTTGCTTTACTGCAGTGTAAAGTCTATGCAGGAGACCTGAAGTGTCTGTGGGGGTTACTGACCGCTGAAATCCATGAATACTTGAGACATCCTCTAAAAACACTTACCAAACATCAAATATGTACATCACAGTGGAAATTATTTTAGCACTATTGAAGCTGACGGCCACGGTCTTCCTGACCTCAGCTCGAGGCTACAGCCAATCAGCAACAAAAAGAAGAAACAGGGATCGTGGATTGGCTGCTTTGCAGATGTCAGCCAATAGTAGCTCAGGTATTTCAGCTTCCCGAGCTCCAGTTTTCCAAATATTTTAGATATGCTTTACTGAAAGATCCATGATTATTTGGATTATTCATGAAAAATGTTGAGTTACACTCCACAGAACAGTCTGAGAATACTGAGCTGCTACTGTGCAGGGAGTCACTGTACCTGTGAGTGAATAAAGTGAAAGGAAACTTTTAAGGTGAATGATATAAAGGCAGTGTGTGCTAATTATGAATGTGCCTTTACTCAAAATGTACTAAGCTCAAACAGTTTTGCTTTTCCAAATATGTATTTCATGATCAGGAGTTCTAAACTAGAAGAATTGTTATGTTTCCTTTATGATGAGAACATTTTAAATCAGATATGCATTTATTGTTTTTGTTACTTATTTTCCAGAGGTTAGATATCCTGGATCATAATCATGTTATATGCAGGGAAGCCATGAGCTAAATGTCTTTCTTGGGACAATAAAGCAACTATTTCCATTCTGGTTGTGTCCATCACTTCAGATTCAGGTACATTTCTGTATGCAGTACTTTGCTGTTAATATTCTGAGAATAACTATATTATACTATCAATATAATGCAACAAATTAGTGACTGCACTAAGGGCATTTTAAATAAAGCTCATATCCACCTAAAAACCCAGTATTTAGGCGATATCAGTTGGAGCTGACAGACAGGAAGTGAATCTATTTGCTTTTCCAAATCTTCTTTCTGCCACCATGAACTTCAACATGCTGCTCCAAGAACTGCTCTCTCCTCCAGAGTAACTTTCTAAGCAGTTCTATCCCTCTGGATTCCCACTGGCCTTACAGAGCCAGTTTTAGGATTCCTTCACTGCTACCTGGGATTCATTGTGTTTTTTTTAATTGGCTGCACCTGCGGTGAGCTGAATATAATGCAGGCCTGGGCTGCTGAGGCTCGTGGGGGGCTGAAAAAGTCTCCATGCTGGAACTCGCCTCGCTCACTTTCAGTCTGCGCCGACTAGACTTTAGCTCACCAGCTATTTCATAGATGGATACAAAGCATTTTCTTAGCCTTCAGAAGTGCCTTAAATTCCCCATACATTCAACAAGTTGTGCGATTAATTCTCTGGGATCTTGTCCTGCACTGACATGGTTGGAGCGCACAGCTGCTGCAGGTTGGTCAGCTGCACATTCAGGATGAGAGTCTCCTGTTGCAACATCCCAAACATGCTCTGTCGGATGGAGACGTGGTGACTGTGGAAACCACTCAACTGCCCTGAGCTTATTTTCTGAGATTGAGTTGATTTGAGCTTGCTGCCACAGTGTGTGTTCCTGGTAGAACATGTGGTCATACAGGAATGAAACGTGGCCCCCTGCAGCCTGCATTATTAATACAAGCGGTGATGGATTCATGCTTTCTTGTTGCTAATCACAAATCCTGATTCTACGTCAACTGAAGAGTCGAGATCCGTCAAATCAGACTGTATTTCTGCTTGGTTATTTGATTTATTTTGTTTTTAGAGATGGAATTCCACTTTTTTTTTGTTCAAGTCTGTCTGCTAATTCTTCTCTGACCTCGAAAATCATTTTAGTCTAAAGTACTTGGCTGCGTTTTTTTTTTTTTTTTTTCAGTTGAGTTATTTTTCCTAAGCCTGACAGATGGCTGTGCATTAACATCTCAGTAGATCAGCGGCTTACAAAATACTCCGACTTGCTGCTCTTGCACAAATCCACCAGGCGACATAGATCAGTTCTCATCACACTCATAATTCCAACTCCTGACTCGCCACCAGGGGGCGTGTGTCTCAGTGACATGGTTTTATGGCAGAACTGGGGCTGTGTGACATAAACATTGACCAATAGGAATATATGACTGCAGTAACCACTGTTCATCCCAAAGAGGGCAGCACTGAGGCAGTTTTAGGCTGAATGTGGCAGAATCAAACAAATCCATACAAAGATGTTACAATCTCCACAGAAACAAAGATGGCATCCTTAGGGAACAATCCAGACAGTTTACCTGCAATAAAAAGCTGATTTGGGGTTTAGTTACTCTTTACTTCCTTTTCCATTCTCTCCTGATGTCCCATTTAAGTTACCATCTAGATGCCTTTATGCGTGGAGTTGTTGCCATAGGCTTGACAAAATTTAATTCTAAGAAATGTATGTCCATCAATCCAATCATAGTCTACACCTGCTTGCAGGGCCACAGGGAGACTGGTGCATATTTCCGGGGGTCACCGGGTGAGAGATGAGGCACACCCTGTACAGGTCGGGTCGCCATTTGTGGTAGCACTGCAGCTAACAGCGCTGCCAACTTCACCACATTCCTAAGAAATTCATGTAAACTTCTGAATCTGAAGGGACCTAAAAATAAAAACTAATCTAGAATTGGAAGCTACTTTCCAAAAGTTTCTTTTGGCAGGTTTCAGTTCTGAAAAGTTAAAATGAGATTTTAGTCTCTCTGCTTGTCTTAAAAGGTAACATGCTGTCTAAACTCGAGGAACGTGTGATGTTTGATTAATGTGATTATATGCCAGGAGGGCAGCTGGAGTGGAATACTAAACGTTTTCTCTCACTATATTTTCTGTGTTTGCATAATTCAGGAGACTAACAAGTTCTCCTCATGTCCTATTACTGTAACTTTTGAGAAATAAAGTGTTTCTCTGATTGTGAGGGAATTTTTGAACCTCTTAAGAGGTACTGAGTTTTCACATTCTAAATGTATAATATGTTTAACTGCAGATTGGCAGGGGGTGGGAGGGGGATCAGTGCAATTTTTGTTTCTCACAAGTTTAGAGATGTGGGTCTTAATTTATGTCTGAGCGACACTTTAGCATAAGCAGCTCTTTGTGGACATTTAAACATATGGTTAGGTCGACTGCTGCACTGAGGAAAATTACATGAGCACTTCTCAGCGCTGGTCACAATTGGAGGTCTTTTTTTCCTTCAGTCGAAAACACATTCCTTGATAAGAGGCCAAGAATAAAGGCAGGCTAAGCGCTGCTTTGTGGTAAGTTGAGGCTTTACAGCGGTCACCAGAGGAGGGGTAACGTTAAGGTTAAATCAGACCCAGTTCAAGTGCAAAACAAAGCCCGTTTTCTTTCTCAGTCCACACAACACCGACATTGTTCACCAAGGCAGAGTTGGACAAAGGTTTGTAAAGCCAAAATAAACTCATGTTTGGCTGCAGGAAGTTGCCACAATAACAGAAACCCAGCCAAAGATTACATATAGACCCCACATGTGTTAGAAATGGGCTAAAACTGCCTGCGTATTGGACACAAATACATGTTACATAATGACCACATGTTAACTGCCTTTATAGGCTTGATTGAGGATATTTCTTCACTTGTGAATGAAGAAATATCCTCAAAATGAGTTTTACAGCAAGACTACAACCCTAAAAACACCAGCAGGATTCACCAATTCAGAAACATGGATCCTATCAGGTACAGGTGGTGGGAGACAGAAGTAACATGACGGATGGACAATGTCTCCCACACCATGTTAAACTGAAGAGTGATAAACTGCTGCATCCTGGATGCACAGAGGCGCGTTATGGTAGATCCTTCCTCCCAGCAGCTCTCAGACTCTGAAGTCACCACTGCTCCCAACAAACTCAAGCGTTTTAAAACTTAACGATTTTATTTGTACCATTTTACTCATATTAAATAATATTTCTGCTGGTATTGGCACATTTCTGCTGTTTCACAGTTTTTATTGTCACTTATTGTAAATAGTCTAACTTTCTCGGTGTAGAAATACACAATACTTTTAATTGCTATTGCTTATGTTGAAATTTTCCCCTTAATATACAGTATGTTTTTTATTCAGTTTTTTTTTTATATACTTTATATTCATCATGCTTTGATGGCCTGTCACTTTGCTGCTGGTGCTCCTGAGTTTCCCCACTGTGGGATAATAAACAATATTTCTATTTTATCCACGGGAAAGATACATTTTTTTTTTGTTTAACCTTTTTCAGTTTATGCTGTAAATGTTTGGGTTTGCACAAAAAACCCCTGACACCGGAGTTTATTTCGGTGTCAGCATACAATTCATTTTTCCTTATTTTCTGTAGAGTGATTTGATAAAACACATTCTCCATGTTTTGATTTGGAATAAAATGCAGAGTATTCCCAATGCACTTTCCTGTATGGAAATAAAATCTAAATGGGATGTGTGCTGCTGTGAGGAGAGTTCGAGAGTTTTTTTTTTTTTTTTTTTTTTTTTTGAACAAACTGCGTTTATTTTTAACACAACTGTATACCCAAAACAAAGTTTATGCTCTTCTCATCTTATTCCCACAAAACGAAATGTTAAAACAACATATCATTTTATATTTATTTGAAATGCTCTGCTGCTGTGCTTTGTTCTTCGGTTTGTTTAATTTGTTCAGCCATTTCCATGGAGATATTTTAAAGCCCAAGACTGTTTCATGCTTCACAGCTTCTAAGCTACAATTGTTTCAAACACAGGGATCAACGGTAAAGAAAAAAGCCGATTATTAAAGAATCATTTCTAAAGTTTCCATGGATTGCTTCTTATGTTTTTCTTTTGTCAGGGTTTTTTCTGTTTATTTTTTTTTTTTTTTTTTTTTTTCCGCTGAATACCAAAAATCAATGGTAACTGCTGCAAATCAAAGCTAATTATGGCTTCCTTTCACAGTAAAAGAGCAGGTGACAAACTTTCCAGAACCCCTAAAGGCGAGGAGCGCTTGATATGCTAACGAGAAAGATTTTTCAATTGAGTGAACTATTGAAAACACAGACATCAGGCAACAAACCCAGCAATCCTGGTGCGAGGGAAGAGCTTCACCCAATTATTAACTCTCAAACATATGGGCGCTGCTCTCCTGGAAAAAAAAAAAAAAAACCTTTTGGTAAGCCAGCTATTAGCTAACCTGAAAAACGTTGGCGGGCAGTTTCTTTTGTTGGAAGTAGTTCGCATGAAATTACAGCCTTTGCATTTTATCTTTCCACTTTCTTTACTTTTGTTAAGTTCACCTGTTTGGGTGAATTAAACATATCTTGCTTCAGCAGACAATAACTTCCTCCTGCTAGGCTAAAAAAAAAAAAAAAAAAAAAAACTATTTCCATGTGTCTTCTAAGAGGTATAAAATCACCTCCTGCAGAAAATTCTTTACTTTTTCATAGATAACAGGCAAAGGGAGAGGGAGACTCGGCGGAGAGTGGAAAATTGATTGGAAAGCATGAACTGGCAGGCAGTGATGGCATGAAGGCGAGGTGACTGCTCAGGGAGTCGAGAGGATTGGGCAGAATGATGTGCTGGAGGTGAGAAAGCAGCTCCGGCACTGAAGTAGTTCTGTTTGAAGCGACTCACCGTCTTTGGCGGATTGGAGTTTGGAGCCTTTGTGCTTCCAAATGATGGAGGGCGGCGGCGAGCTGACCACGTCGCACACGATGTCGGCGTTGTCGCCCTCGTTGAACTCCTGCGGACTCGGCGCGCTCTGGAAGGTGATCTTTTCTGTTGAGAAGTGTTAGAAATCCATTTAGTTTGTTGCTTCGTTTTTTACTTAAAGCAACGAAAATCCGTTAAATTAAAAAAAGATTGTAATTAAACTTGAACTTACAAGTTCAAATACAAGGAGGCGTGTGTGTTTATCTCGTAAAAGCTTTCAGATTTTATGAGATAAAAATAGAAGTGCAAATAAAGTCGTTGCTCTGCAACCATCACTAAGTATTATGTGCAAGGCAGACATACAGTATTTGCTTTTGCACACAATGTTGGTTTAAAAATAACCAACAACTTCAACCTATTGGAGTTACAAACTGAAGATCAACACAAACTGGTGCATATCAGGGAAAAGTCACGATATGCTTTGTTTATGAAGAAATACCTGGAAAGTGTGGCTTGCATTTATTTTCAGGCCACCCCTTTTGCCCTGATTCCCTGATATGAATTTTTTTGCAACTAATCATGGTAACTCTGGAGGAGCTGCAGAGTTCCACATATCATGGGGGAAAAACTGCTGTATAAATGCATGCCACATGTTTCAGATCTCCATGCATTCTTCCTTCCACTTCAGAGTTGTTCTTGTTTTGGTCTATTACATAACATTTAAAAAAAATTAAAATGAAATTACTGAAGTTTGTGGCTGCATTATGAAAAATTGTGACAGCAGGTAAAATACTGACTGCTCTTTTTAAGCTACCTCTGCCAGCTGTCTGAAGCTGGATAGTTATTTAAGTTGGGTAAAGGTCAAACTAAAACATTGTACCTATCAACACAGAGGGATGAATCATTTGTAGCAATCAGAGACATTTGTTCCTGCCAGTTCAAACCTCTCTGAGCTCCGTTTAATGAAAATCACTTGTTACAATAAATATCATACTACTCATTTCCCACATGCCAGCCAGAGAGCTCTTATAACTCATTAAGTGTTCATTTACCTTGAAACTTGATATGATTTTTGCATTCATGTATGTCTTTCTTACTGCATACTGAATTGAACTGCAAAGAAATGGTAAAGCTTGGCTTGGATAACCTCTTGTGACGTCTGTCTGCCCTTTGAAGAGCTCTAGTGGCGTATAGGTGGCGTATCGGTGGCAGGATGTGACGTTGATTGGAAAATATATATATAAAAAAATACTTTGAAGGCTGGAAAAGCGGGATAAAATCTGATGGGACTTACGGAAGATCTTCACTTGAACTGTGGCTTGGGCCTCCTTGTCTGCGTTTTTGGCCAGACATTTGTAGATGCCGGCGTTGTCCACATTGGCGTGGTAGATGGTGAGGATGGACGTGGACTCGTCACTCCGGCTCACAGAGATGTTCGGCCGAGACAGGAGGATCTTCTCACCGCTGGGGGAGAACCAGTCGATGTCTTTAGCGTCCCCAACCACTGCGAAACAGAGAGGTTCACAAAGCAGGGTCACTAATGGAGACCAGGAACACAGAAGGAAGCAATGGAAAGTGTTCATGGCAGATCAATAAAGTTTTATTCCGATGGAAATCACCAAAGATGTGGGATAAGACAGGATTTTGTTGATGCTGCAGGAGCACCACGTGAGACAGCGATCAATAAAACCCACAGGGGGGAAAAATGAAGCACAAATGAAAATGGGAAATAAAATAAACCTAATTTATTTATCTAAATACCTTTTTAAAAATGAGGTGAAAAATATGGATATTAGGATAAAAAGGAGTGGTATAAATAATTTGTATCTATTGACTAGGAGGCAACTTACTGACGGGGAGGAAAAAAAAAATATCCAACAAGTTTTCTTCTCTATTCATTTTTCATGAAGCAGAACACAAACAAACTGGTAATGTTGCCTTCTCTCATAAAGAACACAGAGCTCAAAGGAGGGCTTATTGTTTAACACGGAACAATTCAAAGTCGAACTAAAGCCATTTATCTTCACAGAGCAGAACAAAACCTTTTAGTTTAAAGCATACACAAAAACTTTGCTTCTACGACTTAATTTGTTATAGAAAAATTTGACACATAACAGGTCAATAAAAGCATTTGCTTTTTTTTTTTTTTTTATTAATTTTTTTTTTTTACATATTTTACCATCCAACTTTAAATGACATTTTCTTATTTCAGTATCAAATCCAGCTCCTTGTTTGAGACCTTGGTGATCTACAATAGATTAAAGTTATGATGCCTGCTTAAAATAATATTTATTTTCTGGAGCTGACGTGATCATATCATAATCAAGACAGCTGAATCTCGAATGAATCCTTTTATGGTCTACAACCATAAAAGGATGTGTGTGCGTGTGCACACACACTCCCTCTCTCTCTTAAGGGTAAATTAGAGTAAGATTAACCAAACAGTCAGGTTTTTAGCAGAGTACCCAGAGAGATCCCGCTCGCTTGGGGGGACATGCAGGAGAGTGATTCTATAATTGCAGATACATTTGATGTCCAGAGTCATTATTTTTGGTCTGGTATATTAAAATATTTCAATTTTTAAATGTTTTAGTAATTTATTACTCATTTTAATGGATCATAATATTTAACAAGTAAAAACATTTAAGTAAATACATTTAAAATTGTTTTATATAGCTGAAAAACCAAGACTTCTTGTTGTCCGAGTTGGGTACTGTCTTTTTTATTAACCTGAAAAATGATGCAAAAACCTATGTTTTATTATTTTTCTTTGGTGAATTTGTTTTTTCTATCTTTTTTTAAACTGCCTAAATGGTCAATTTAATAACAACATCACATTAAATTAACTCAAAATACCCTTATTTTTGAAAAAAATATGTGTCCGAGAATTTTTTGTCAACTCTGTTACCATATAGTTTTGTCCCTGTAAATCTGTGAAATTGCCTTCTACGGCTATATAGACTGCATAAAATTAAGTCATTTACTTTTACTGATAAGATCTCAAACACACTATGTGCCATTCTCTGGGAAATATTTTAGTCTAAAAATCACAATCACCAGGGGTTATTGTTTTCAACGTCAATCTTGTTGCCAAAGTATCATGAGAAAAATACTACAGATTTTTGATCAGAGACAAGTTTATTTAATGGTTTTCAAACCATTGTCTCAGTGGTGTCATGTTTTTTTCAGAATTTCTACTCACAAGTGGAGTTTTTAATAAAAATGTTTTAAATTGTCAATTCTGTTACCATCAACTCTGTTACCAAATAGGATAACAGAGTTGACATGTTTGACATACGTTCACAAAAAAAAAAAAGGAAAACTGTTGTCCAGAGCACCATATACATTGTTGCTTGACTTCTGCTGTGATTTAGTATTTCTGACCAATTTTATTTCTAAAAGAATGATGGTTTTCAATGAGTTTTAATGAAAAACGTTTGACCCTATGCAAATAACTCTGTGAAAAGTTGAGTATCTTTTGATTTTTTAAAATGTATTTTTAAGTAAAACATCTCAATTTAAAGTATTTGGGTAGTAGGACACTTGGTGTAATGGAATAAAAATATTTTAGTCTGTTAGAATTTATTGTTTTTTTTTTCACTCTCTGACTATATTGTCCGTAACAGAGTTGACATAACATACCGCAAAACATAAGATTTTTCTGAGAAAAAATTATAAAATATGTAGCTAATGTTTGGCAATTACAGATTTTTTAAAAGTTTAATGCCTTTTCAATAGACTACCTAAGAAACTTTTTAAGAAATGAAAAGTTTTTTTGTTTTTTGTTGTCATTTCTTGAAGTGCCAAATGTATCTCCAATTATAGAATCACTCAGGAAAAACACAGACATCTTGTTGCTGCAAGCTAACAACTGTGCAGCTGTTGCTTTAAGAGTCAGGGGATCATTTACTGGACAGAGTTTGTCCTGTACAACGAGATATTGGTCATTTTAATTTTGGTGATTAGTGGTTGCCATGGTAACAATAATAATAAAAAAAAACTAGTGTTCATAGGCAAATTTGAACAGGAAAGAAATGTCAACCTGCTATTTACCAATTTGTAGAATATAAGGGATAAATTTGCTCACAGCTCCAAATGCAGACACAGTCCTGCTGCATGCAGGAGACCAATGGTGTTGGTGGGTTTGTGAATAGATGAGATGCTCGAATTGTTGAGATGCCCTCAAAAGCCACTTACAAATGCCTATACTGTAATCATTCAAACACCAAAAATACCTTAAAATGCATTTATAAACAGAATGGAAACCATCTTAGCACCACCGCAGAAGCTACAGTCGTCCACATCCTCTCTCTTGGGGGCACAGCCAATCAGAGCCAAGGAAAATGAATGCTGATCCTGGACTGGTCAGCCAGCAGCATATCAAGTAGCACCGAGAAACTTCAGCTTCCCAAGCTGCATTTTTCTTGAAGTATTTATCATCTGCTGCTTTTGTAAGATTTTTGCACAAATACAAAAACAGTTGACATATTAACCGTCTGATGCGTAACTGCGTAACATCTAAAGAGGTCAAGGAACGTGGTGGACCGACTGGCTGACCCACATGAGGAGGACCTGCAGCGTCCAGGAAGCCAGCCTGGGACACTGCAGAAAGAAGATGCAGCTCCGGCTTTAAACAAACTGTCCTATTGGTTATAAGTCACTGAATAAAGTTTATGAAACTTACTTTATTTACCTTAGCAATTTAATAAATGTAATAAATTAATTTGAATAAAATTAGGTTACTTGTGACTAATTATCAAAATGTGTTAAAGTTGGAGATGCACTCTCCTTTTTCAGTGTATAAAGATTTTCTTTGTATGATTTTCTTTATAATGATTTCTCTGATTCGATCCCTTTTTGCCATTTTTGAGTTTTGTTGGTTGTGTTCTAGAGATTAAACCAGCTAAATTTACACTTCTTGTCAATTATTGGCCTGATTTTGGTTCACTCTGTTCCCTACTGTTTAGCTGTCTGTACTCTGTCCCTCATTCTTCCTCTTTTTTTTTTATTTTTCCAAAAATGTTCTACTTTCATTAAATGACCTCAGATGCTACTCGCAGTATTTTATGGACGAGCTGAAATTTGCATCAAGCTGAGCTAAATGAAGCGTGCTCTCTTACCTTCGCAGAGGAAAAATTTGGACTCTCCGACGCTGATTTCCCCTTGTGCCGGAGTGATTTGCACCTGAATAGCAGCTGAGTGGAGAAAAGAAGACACAGAAAAATATACATTAGTTTGCTTTCTTCTTTTGTTGCTCTCATCTGGAGGAGTGGTGACACAGGGCCACAGCACAGTAAGACAACGCTCAGAGTTCTGTGGGCTCGCCACAATGTTCAGCCCAAACCCCATCTGTGAATGAAACTCTGGGATGAAATTTCTAGGCTCACTGGAGTGCAACATCACAGCATGCACAATGTTTCTGATTCTCACTCAAAGCTGAGACACTTGTTACAAGGCTGTAATACTTTTATTTAACATTTGCTGTAGGTCTCTGCTGTTTGCGTTCGCTCTGGGCTGAAGACTTTCTTCCTGCTCAAGGTCCTGCTGAAGGTTTAACACACATCCTCAAAGCCTTAGATTTCTTTCTATTTGTCGGAGTCCTTGTGATTCTCTCCTCAGAGATTTTCTCTTTTATTGTGAGATCACTCAATATGTGCCTTTGACCTGTGGCAACAACATGTCTGACAATGTAGACAAATAAACTTCAGCCAACTCTGCACCAGGAAAACAGGAATCCGTTCGAGGCGATACGAATAAATATGGAACAGGTGCAGCTCAATAAGTTAATATCAAGAGGTTAATGACTTTCAGTAAAGCAAACAGGTGAAACTCGTGCGTTTCTTAAATTAATTACACACAGTGATAGAATTCAAGCATCTATTTATTCTACAGAGTTCTATGACCAGCCATAGTAATGGAAAGTTAAGTGGAAGAAGAAAAGGAGCACAACTGTCACATTTCTTCTGTTGAAGTATTTCTAGACCTGAAACACAATTGTTTCACCTGAGTTAAGGAGTTCAGGGACAGCTCCGTTTACTGCAAAGTCCACTTTTCAGATGGAAATAAAATTTTGCTTTTTATATGGAAATTAAGATCAGAGACTGGAGGAAGAACAGAGGGACACAGAACCCGCTTTGTTTGAGGTCCAGTGTGTCGTTTCACACTCGGCACCATCCTACACTGCCAAAAGTACCAGTCCAATCACCATGGTAACGCCAGTTAACTAGACTGACCTGAACCCTACAGAAAATCTGTCAATCATTGCGAAGAGGAAGATGAGAGGCACTAGAACCAACCATGCAGATGACCCAAAGTAACCTGGACTTCCTGAACACCTCAGCAGAACCGCAGGCTGACCTCCAGGCCGCGCCGCATTGGTGAATAATTCATCCACAAATCTGCTTTTTTTTTTTTTTTTTTTTTTTTTTTTTTTTTTGTGGTAATTTTTATATTTTGGAAAATGAATTTCCTTGAAATAAAAAA
>NW_015113630.1:112708-160785 GCF_001443285.1 Poecilia latipinna | reverse complement strand
GCCCCCCCCAAGAACCCCCGCCGGTGCCCGCCCGGCCGCCGCGCTTTGGTAAAAAACTCCCCCAAAAATCTTTTTTTTTTTTTTTTTTTTTTTTTTTTTTTTTGTCTGATGCAATATTCTATATGTGAGAAACTGAATTCCTGAATAATAAAAACCAGAATAATAAAAAATTTACCAAAGTAAGCACTTGAAATTAAACACTCTGTGTGGAATAAAGCTTATAACCTCCGAGTCTTACTTCCTGAATTTAATTAAAATAAATTATATTTTATAATTGAGATGCACCTGTAGGTTTGAGGCATGGTTTAATCTCCGGCACTCAGAAGCAGCCGTAAACTCAGCTCTACAAAATAAACGTTAACTTATTTGCTTAATCTTTAAAACGAAGTTGTTGGGTTTTTGTTTTATTTTTCCCCAAAACTCTACTTGTTTTCCTCATCCTGCTTCTCCTGCCAGGTGAGAGGAAAGGCATAATCTCTTTAATCCTGGAATATCCCTCTTCCCTGAGACGCATGTGCTCTTCAGTAATAACCGAGCTGAAGCGGTGACACGGGAAGCAGCACCTGCTGTTTGTTCCTGCCTGCGTTCCGCCAAATCAGAAGCAAAAAAATAAATAAATAAATAAATTAAGCAAACCGCATAAAAAAAATAATAAAAATGTTGAAAAGGCAAATCACTTCCGCTTGTTCCTCAGCGTTTGTGCAAATTTAATCACTTTTGACTGCAACACGGTTCACTGTAAGACTTTTATCCTCGGCGCCATTAGCATAGCGGTGAAAGCGCGGGCTGCCAGCGAATCGTGATCCAGCGCTGACAGAGAGGTCCTGCTGAGCGACGCCGCTTCACACAAACAAGAAACGTCAGCCGCAGCTTGACTCTCGCTGGGAGCTTCACGGGAGCGGCTGGCGGGGTCTCGCCACTCAAACGCAGGTAGCCAGCTCTCGTCCCAGCACAGGACGCCATTGACGTTTCCCAGAAGCGACAAGCCGCACGGCTTTAGAAAAGAAAAACATCTGGGACGGAGAGGAGGAAGCCGTAGCGGAGGCCCTTTGTTGCTCTTCTTCTCCTCCTAATGCCTGACTTGAAGATCGTAGTGGGAAGTCTAGTTTCAGCCAAAAATGCCTGAATAAGGAGCTGTGTGTGGGATTTAGCATATTATGTCTTTATGCGTTATATTAGAGCTCTGCTATTCTTTATGGTAAGATGGTTCACACATCTTACACGCTGCAAATTGAGGAAGTCAATACAGTTTATTTAGTCGTTGAAGATGGTCACATGAAAAGGCAAACACTGCTTTTCTTTCTTTTTTCACAGGCTCCTTGAGAAAATGTTATGTAAGAACACACGCAAAGAAAATCCAGTATTTTCCACATTTCTTGAACTTCGTCATGGAAACAGGAACTTTTAAACTACTGCATTTCATTAACAAGTACCTTCTGTACCTAGAACTCTTTTGTCTTGATTGTTGCAGTTAGGCAACAAGGTTTTGTCCTTGAAAGCAAGAAATTTCAGTTTCAAACCACTTGTGGAAAATTCTCTTTAAGTGCCAACTTGACAAGTCGACTTGATGTGCAAATGAACAAAAAATAAAACAAGGCTGCATATTCAAACAATTCAAATTAAATTTTAACAACAACAGTTGTTTTAAACACAGTCTGGTTTTTTTAAGTTGCCACCTGGCTTTAACAAATAGGCAAATTTTCCTTTTGCATTATTATTGCAGGGTTCTTATATTTCAGCTGGCAACAAGTTATTTCACCTCAACTGATGCATTGAGCAACTTCTAATGTCTTAAATGACCTTGTTAAAAGACACGTCCTGCAGTCATGGAAGAGATGCTGGTCTGTTTAGGAACGGTCTAATCGCTGGAAAACCTCTAAGGAGAAATGACTAAAGTTGGGATTGTCCAACGCATAATTTAGAAACTGGGAGGAAAGAGTTGATCCAGCATCTTTGCAGAGGAAATGTGGTCGGAAAACGTCTTGAATGTTCGTGATTGACGATCACTGAAACATTTGGTGGAATAAAATTGAAGAAAAAAAAACAGTAGACCTCAGAGATATGTTTAATAGTGAAAGTAAGAGTATTTCCACATTATGTCAAAGGGAAGTCGAGGGATCGGGACTGAACAGTTGTGTAGCCATAAGAAAATCCTTAATAAACATCGGACTGTGAAGCGATGGAAGCTCAGATTGTTCCAAGCAGGTCTGTCTGCAGAATAAGTAAGTGTTTCCAAAAGAAGACGTTTCTCAAGAACCACACCTGATTGGACGAAATTAACGTCCTTCACTCCACTGTTTTCTTAATATCACTAGCTTACTTATCTGGTATCAGGCCACCATTTGCTTCATTTCACAAAGCTTGCTGTAACTGAGGGATTTAGAAGATTTACTAAGCACTGCGATATAAAGACGGCAGGCTGATTGTGTTAGCCAGTCTGACATTAGCTGAGTCTATGCGACTTCTCCTCCCACCTGTCTTAACAGAGAATATCTGGTTGCATTTCAAAATAAGAGCATCGACATAGATCACATTGTTTTAATCGCTAATGGATGTAATTTTTCAGAGATGGTTAAATGTTTATACCTTGGCATTACATTAAAGAACAAAATCTGCTTTGGTTACTGAAATGTGAAACTCACATAAGAAGCTAAACACAAAGCAAAAGCAAAAAATGATGTTTCTTAATTGACCTTAAAGACGTTTTACCATTAACGCCTTATTCTTTTGTTGAAATTTTTAAACAGACTCTGGGTCTCCAGGGAACCCCGTCTCGATTGTTCAGGACACTCATGGATCGGCCACCAAGTCCGGACACGAACGCCACTGAGAAGTTTTTGGAATCTATTCAGACTCTCCCATCATCTGTGAAAGGTTTTGGTTGATGAATGCCACGCCGGATGGAAATAAATCTGGTGACGTTGCAGAAGCTTATTGAGACAAAGGCACAGTGAATGCCGCCTGTGATCAAAGCGGTCCTGTGTGTGACTGTTTTATGGCCATACAGAGTATTTCTGGGGGCGTCAGGAAAATTCTGGTCTGGTTCCTAATTGCTTAAACAAACACAAAGCACACAGGAATGTGCGGCACACAAACCGTAAACGCAATTCAACGGGTAATTTAAGAGGCTTTTGGAATGAGAAGAAATCATTTAATAATGCTGCATTAAGCACTTTCCAAAAAAAGGAAATATTGTGATTTTGTCACTCGAGTACAAATAATATTCTTATTTTGGCTTTCTCAAGAAGTCATGTAAATGTCCCTTTCATATTTCTTTCAGTGTGAATAACACCAGCCTTTCTTCGAAGTCAGCGTGAATGCTTCAGAGCCATGGAAAACCACTGCCCTCCGAATGTTTGCTTACATGGGCCGGAGGTCGATACAAAGACAACAGCGTCTCCATTTCCTTCCTTCGGAGAGTGAGATCACAGATACGCCACGTCGTAAACTCTTAACAATGCCTCCTAAGACTGAGATGCCTGGCCCAAAAATCACATGATGATATCTGCAACAGTAAAGACAACAGAAATGAGCTCAGGTGGTGTGGGAAGGAGAGCCGTTCTCAGAGCCATTTTCTCCAGGTTGTTCTGCAAGATGGAGTGGTTCAGCCTCATGAGTCCAACAAAACACACACTTACACTCTCTGCTGAGACAATACCTTTACATTTAGCTCCACACTTAGAAGAGTTTTATAAAAAAAAAAAAGTCTGATAAAAAAAAAAGAAAAAAGAAAAACAGGAATCATTTTGCACTTACACATTTTATGCTTATTTACACGCCCTTTTAAGGCACATAACAAATAGCAACAAAGATTTTTGGCTAATTTATTTACTTGTAGAAAAAAAACTACCTCGTGTATTTTTTATTTTTTTTTGACAGTCATGAGTTTCATTAATATTAAGATAACCTGAGTAAATTCAAAGTACAAGTTTCAAACAACGATGGTAATTATGAGACAAAGGAAAGCCGTCCAAACCAACCTGATTCGGTGTGAAATGAAAATCAAACACCCTTGGTAGATAAAGAACCAAATATGCATGTAATATATATATATTTTTTTAAACTGGAATCCAGTTTCTCTAACTATGCCCAGGTCTGATTTTCTTCCATATATAGAATGAAGAAATCACTTAAACATGACTGATGTTATGAAGTCGACTAACAGATCTCAAAAAGGCAACATGTCATATTTAAGGCTTTGAGAGTCCAGAGAACCACAGCGAGATACGTTATCCACTGATGGAGAAAACATGGATCAATGGAGAACCTTTCCAGAGTTTTTAACGGTAAGACTTCGACGGGAGAGACAGAAAGACCAAAGAAACCATCCTGTCAATACTCAACAATTTGTAAAAAAAAATAATAATAAAATAAAATTGAGATCAGATTATGGTAACATCTGTGCTTTAGCCTTTGAAAAAGACGTAAAAAAAAAAAGACCAAGTTATCTTTGGCTCAACAGCGACCAAAGTGACACTGCAGACTAATATATATGTATCATGATCAACTGCCTCTTGATTCCAGTCATCTATAAAGAAAACCCTCCGTCTGCATTCGAGGGCCCTTTCAGTCATACTTCAGCTTGGTTTGACTCCAGCAGCTACAAACAGTAACGCTCGTTCACAAGCAGCACTTCACCATCATTCAGATCAGCATACTTCCACAGGTCTGCAGGACAGAAAAACTCAGGGAATCTCAGTTAATCTAGACTTGGAAGAAACTCTGCTTCGATAAAAAAATAAAAATAAATAAATAACAGAGAGCTTCTGCACATATTTCAGAGTTCCAGTCTTTGTAATCAGATGCACGGCTGTGTGGTTATCTGGCCCAACATAGCTTGATCCTCCATAAATATTTGTATCTGCATCCAGACTAAGTCCCGCACTCAGCTGAGGAATATTAGACACGGTTCTAGTCAGTGGTGAGAAAATATCCTGGAGCTGGGCCCTGAAGTTAACGTTGGAAGCTTAATTATTTGACACAGTTAAATCAAACATATTTCCTTGCAATGCTATCGGTATATTTTGAGACTGACTGTCGGAAAAAAATAAGGTTTCTGGCCTCCCAAGGCTTCATTTTCATGTGAACTCAAAGTCAAAGTGATAAAAATGAAACCTAGTGGCCAAAAAGAGATTGGCATAAAAGGCACACAAGTTAAATATGAAATTCCTTCCTATATATCTGGCCTTTTATATGCAAAAGACAATATATGCAAATCTTCCAGAGTCCATGCATGACGAACAGCCATTCCAGTGTTTAGCAAGAAGCAATAAATAGATCCCTGACACATGAAGCTACCATGTTATTTGCCTGTTGAATGATGTCAATTTGACCACACAGAGTTGAAATAAGACAACCTTTTATTTCCTGGTCAAAGTGAAGTCAGAATGAATCTTCCTGTTTCAGCTCAGTAAGGATTATCCAAATTATGGCTCCTGTCTACAGCAGTTATTGGGGCACAAACTGGGCAGGTGTCCAATCTATCGCAGAGCAACACAGACACACAGGACAGCACATAATTAAGAGGAATTTAAAGAGATGAGTTAACCCAACAGTTCTGATTCTGGACTGAGGGAAGAAGCTGGAGTACCCTGAGAGGACTCATGCAAGGACAACATTCGGACTCCAGACTGATATTTTCTGTCAGGGTAATTCTGAACATATTAGTTAATTAAAGGATGTGTCCCAGAAATGGAACCGGGTAAGAAATGTGTGCGTCAACATTTGAAATCATAAAAACCTTGCAAAGAGGCTCGCCTGAGGTCGTTCTTACAAAAGTGGCGTAACGACAATAAATCCACATGGTAGCAGTGGTCATCACAAAGGAATCTAACTCTGCTGAATCTGTCGGGTGTGTGTGTGTGTGTGTGTGTGTGTGTGTATGATCACGGCAGCTAAGGCACAGATTGTTAGCTGCTCTGACTGGAAAATAAAAAGAATCACCACACACACACACACACACACACACACACACACACTGGAGGTGTTCACCGAGCTCATCAAAGGAGCAAGTGGACTGATTTGTGTCACTCTAGATGCAAAACATCTATGTGAATAGGAGGCATTAGATGCTATTTGCTCTCTGCATGAAAAGTTGAAGCAGGTAAATTATGCCACAGAGATCAAAGGATCCTCAGACGCTGTGGAGACGCTCCCGGCTTCAGCAGGACTGCCGTATTTGGTGCTCCGGTAATGGGAGCTGATGTGTTATTTACAATCAAGCAAACCTCCTGAACCGCAGAAGATCTGGATGACAAACAACTCCAAACACAGAAGCTCAAAATGCCAGAGCGTATTGGCTCACGTACGGCACGGAGTTTGTGGAGATAAAAACCCCAGGCTGCTTGCTGCTCTGTGTCGACTCTGAGTTCTACGCATTGTTTCGATTTTAAAGGGTGGCACAACAGCACAGGTAGATACGGAGGATTGTAGGACCAAACTGAAGCACCTTTTTTTTTTTTTTTTTTTAACAGGTATGCTGTTTACTGACACACAGTGGTGATCTTAAATTCAGAGTAAATGCAAACAGAAGCCCTCATGTACATCATCATATAAATGTGGTTTACAGCATTCATAATGTATTTATACACAATAAAGGCAAAACTGAACTCTTCAATTTTGAAGAGCAAATATGAACAACGGGCTTCTGTGTAACACCTTTACACACCAGGAAGTCACGATTTATTAATTCAAAGTTCAGAAGTAAACCTTTTAATCAAAGAACTAAAGAAATTATTCAGATGCACTTATGTTATACATTTAATTAGCAGTGATACTATTTACAACATGTAAAATCTGTATTTTATTGGATTTCTATGAGGCAGATCAATATAATGTCTTGCCTAAGGAACACAAAATATTTCACAGTTATATTTTTACAAATAAAACTCTAAAACAGCATGTTGAGCATTTCTACTCGTCCTACATATACTCCCAACTACGCATCATCCTGGATGCATGATCCCCCACACGTCACGCTGACGGGATCCGGTTGTTCATCAACGACGGGGAATCTGGTCACAGCTGATGGGAAGTTTAGCTTCCTGTCAGGTTAAGAAGGACTGTCTTCTTCCAGGACAGCCGGGGAACAAACTGTGACACTCCACATGCATGTTCAACCTTCCAGGGTTGCAATGGAATGGTTTCGGTCAAAGCATATCCAAGTGTGTTTGACTATGGCCTAGTCAAAGTTCAGATCTCAATCACAGATGCTCTCTGTCCCGTCTGGCTCAACTTAGAGCTGTTTTTCAAAGGAAATTGAGAAAAAACTACTCATTTAATCAGTTGTTACCAATTAACAAGCAGTAATTATAATGATCCCTTAGGAGGATTTGTGCTATTTGCTAAGTTGAATCCAGGTGATGAACCTTTTTTTTTTTTTTTTCTTGGCAGAGGTGTATATGCACATTTTTCACACAACTTATTAAATGCACTAACTAGATTTATTCATTTAATGTAAATTTAGGGTAAAAAAAAAAAAAAAAGCCAGAGCACAGTTAAAGCCACTTATGATTCGCTCAGAAGGGATTTCAGAAATGGTGTGCTAATACACTGCTAATCCTCCCCCAGTACTTTGAGGCAAATATGCCTGTGAGGTTTTCGTAACAATGACCTAAAACCACTGTGAGGAGATGTGAGTGGTGGCCATTCTCTTGTGAGAGGATTATGGACTTTATAGGCTGTTTCTGTAAACAGGCATTTAGCAGCTGAACCGCAGAGATCTTTATCAGCAAGTTATGCAACAGTAACAATATTTACACAGCCAACATGGCTTCTGCTTGCTATGTTTTACAGTGAGGGAGTTTGAAACAGAGACAGATACAAAGCGGGGGGGGGACTTCATCTCTGAAAACTTGAAGCTTGAGACAGTTTGTTAAAAACAGAAGGCTAATTGGAGATGGGCCGGCGCCGGTGGCTGGCTCCATTACAGGGGAGGCTACAAGAGTAAGTTGTAGGTGCTTAACATGCAAGTCGTGTCAGAGCAAGCACACACCACGCAAGGGCAGACAGACAGCACTCTGCGGCTTCACAAGGATGCACACATCCACGCCACACGCACTTAAGAGGCAGCTGTGTGTGAATTTACAGCGCCCATAAACAGATATGTGCCTTATGTGGTTCCGAGCGTTATTTGTCTCCGAAACGGTCGGAGTATTGGGACCGACGACTTGAGCAGGATCCAAGAGCGCGCCAGCGACACAATGTTACCGCCTCAGAGCAATTCACACAGAAACACATTTCAAGAGAAAGCTCCCACTGTTTCGCCTCTTACTAAATTAGAGTCACAGATTTATGCATAATTGCGTTCAGACAGAAGCAGCAGCTGTTGGTGGAGTTTCTAGTAAATCCATAAGAGATATTTTACATGCAAAACCAACTGGATGCAGCTTCAGACAACCTCTGAAAAACTTGGCCTTATATGTAGAATACATACACGTAGCCCAGTTTGTTTCTTAGGTTGACATTGCTAGTACTGGGTTGCTTGCCTTCATAACTGAACTTTCCATGTGATATAGATTCAACAAGGTGCAAGAAACTAAAATTTTGGACTATATTTACATGATAGCATCAAATGGTCGCTCCACCTGCACCTTCATGATGTGAATTTAACGATCCATCGCATCCGAAACGTGTGTGAACGCACGAATCACGCTCCAGAAACATTTTGTAATTGCCTATTTTTTAATAGCTCAAACACCAAATATACTTGAATATGCACTAATACATACAGTGGAAACTGTCAGCACTGCAGCAGAGGCTTTGACCACAGAACAGTAAATAAATATTACCCGTCTGACCTCAAGGACTTGATGCGATTGCAGAAGCTCAACAACAGTGTAAGTTTAAATATTATGAAAAAGAAGGGAAGCCAATGTAGTGAAAATAAAACCACTGTACTGTGTTCCTGCCTGGAAGTGTGAGATTAAAGGTGAGGGTGTTACGTTGTGTAATATTTGGAGTTGACTCAGGGATAATTGGGGACACAAACATCCCATGACATGAACACCTAGAAGAAGTTAAAGAAAATGGCATCTCCATACAAATCCTTGAAATTAATAAAAAAAATAACATATTCAAGAAATATTTCTGCCGCAGCTGTTAAGGCTCCGTGGTTGTTTCAAGTTATTGTCTCGGTGCCTTTGTGAACTTGTTGACAACGTGATGAATCGTTTCTCATCTGATCATAGCCAGTTTTTATTCCCTGCAATTATTTCTGTCACTTTGACCCTTTTTTTTCCATTTCCTCTGTTTTCTGTTGTAAAAGTGAGTCTCAACAGCTAATTTAAACGTGTATACCCTGACTGATTTATTTTCATTATAATGTGTCTCATTTGTTGTTGATCTGTAGGATAACAGCGACTAGTGCTGTTGATGTTAACAAATAGTAAGATAGGTTATCGCAAACAGAAGATCTGCACAAGAAATTGAATGACAGATATGACAGATTTCCTTTATCTAAGAGGAGTATTTCTTGAACGTTATGTTTCCAATTTGTTTTCCAGGACAAATAACTGGCTGAAAGCTCCTTCCAAGCTGGCACTGCCACTTATCATCAACCCGCTGTGCTTTAAGGCACTGCTCCAAACATTAAGCAGCTGTTTCTATCAGCTAATTGTTGATCTCCTGCAAAAAAAAAAAAAAAAAAAAAATCCAGAGATTTCTTATCTTCATATTCTTAGTTATTCATCATCACATTGTATGATCAAAGCTTCTGTCAATGCCCAGTAGTGTTCAGCAAACTGGCCAAAAACAAAGATTTTTTTTTTTTTAAAGAATAAAAGCATAAGAACATTTTGAAATCTTTTTTTAACCTGCTATTTTGCTACTGAAAACAAACAAAAAAAAAAAAATCAATTTTCAGCTATACATACAGGATTTACATCGGTTTAGAAACGCAGCTGTTCAGATCTCCTGTTTCATCAACAGTTTTTTCTTTTGTATTTGCAGTAAAAGATTTTGTCATTTTAAATATACAGACAAAAAAACAAATATTTGCACTTCACACTAAACTTCAACTTCAAAGTACAAGCTAGCAACAGCATTATATTTCAACAAGAGGCTAGCTCAAAACTTCCACCTTGTGATGACAACAAATAATTTCCATCGTGTTACTTATAATTTTGCATTCATACTTCTTTTTCAGCTTTGTTTTCATTTAAATATTTATATATATATATATTTTTTTTAAAGTAAAACAAAGTATCCCCTCCCCTAGCTCTGTTTTTTGCAAACCGTGACTCCTCAGAAAGTGGCACTAACCAAACGCGCTGTGATTCACTGTGGGTCCAGACGAAAGTACGGCTTTCACCCAGAGTTTGAGGCAGATTCACGAGGAACAAAATGTTGCGAGCACCAAGTTTAAAACACTCGATGTTTACTACGTCCTTCATCGTTCAAGTTCAAAACACAAAAACAGACATCAAGCTTCGGTAAAAAAATAAATTGACAGATTTGCATTAGAATAACACAAAGCTTAAATTTGAAATCCACACTTGACCTGATGATGAACCCAGTCAGAAACGATGAACAGTGTCAACCTTTTTTTTTTTATGGTCAGCTGCTGTTAACAAAACTCACTCTATAAATCGTTTTTAACACTGTTTTTCCAGTACAGCTGAAAGTGCATGGGACTATAACAACTCTTACTTTTTGCTTTAAACATTGATAGTAAATGAAGATGGTGATTTTGGGACATCTGTTGTAGAAAGCTTCATTGTTGCATTTCCAGTTAAAGTATTGGAACTCCATTAGTGGGGGGAAAAAGCCGACTGTTTACACATAAGCTATTAGTCCTGTAGCACCATTAGTGGCTACAGGAAAAGGTTTTCATTTGTGCCCTGTAGCAGTCTTTAGGCACATACAGAAGGTGTTGGAGACAAAGCACTCTCTGGTTTTGCTGAGGATGTTACTCCAGTATTGGCCAATTAAAGCCAGCATGATTAAAGTTCATACAACAATCGGTTGAATGACGCCAAACTTTGCTTAATGAGCAAATCTGCCACACGTTTGCATTCATAACTAATGGCTGAGCATGCATGTATGTGCATGTGGTGTGGGACAGATAGTGCCTTGGTGTAATTGAATGCAATTTTTTTATTGCCTTAGATCTACTGCAAGAGTTTATCTGCAGCCGTCCTGGAAAAATTGTGTTCACACTCGCCTGCATTTCAGTAAATTATCCCTCTTTAATGTGATATTTTTAGCCATCTTATTATAACAGCACATAATTACAAAGCCGGGACCGAATGCAGCATAAAAAGGCTGAAAGGTTGAAAGAACACCATAATGCTCTGGAGCTACCAGATAAAATTGTGCCATTAAAAGGATACACGTAGCGCCAGTCAGACTAAAGGACAAAATTGTTAAATATTATAAAACACAAGGCAAAGGTCTACAGTTCTCTTTCAGCTATGTAAGCTGCAGCACTCGTACCACTCTGCACTGGATCGCCATGATTGTGTTGGAAACATAAAAGGTCTTTCCAAAGGCTGAATCTGAAGAAGAGATGGAATCGTTTAAACAACCCATTTCATTGGCTCAGGTGTGAGATTGTGGTTCTCAGGATCTCCTTTTGAATCCAGTGAAAACAGAATACTTTGTTTCCCTCCTTTACGTAATACTCTTTGTCTTTCTGTAGGTCCCCTTTATATGGAGGTTTGTGCCAAATAACCAAAATGTCTTATGCAAAGACACAACAGTAAAACTTCTGGTACATTTCCTCAATAGCTTTCATATTCTTAGCACTTGAATGAAGCATGTTAAGTGGGTTTCTTTTCTCATGTTGTTGGAGAAGAATCAGAATTCACAGAATAATAAAGATGATTCTTGCCTGAAGTTTGGAAAAGACAGTGTGTTTATTTGGAAAGTTTCACAGAGTGACCCTTCACCTGCTACCTCATGTGGTTTAGTTCTCCCTGCAGCAGAGGCCGTTTGCTACACAAAGGTTGGTAACAACAGCAAGGGTGGAAATGGCAGTTAGATCCCTTCTGACTGGCTGTTTAGTCCTGGGTTTTATGGATTCATTCTAATCACATTTGAAGAACTCAGGAGTCGGATTAACCAAGCATCTTTTCAAAATGGATGCTATTGAGCCAAGCAGAACTCAGCATCTAAAAGGTTTCATCTTTGATTATGGTGCATATTTGCAGAACAGATGCAATTACTTTAGGAACTGCCAACACATTGGTGCTTTTTAGTTTGCTTTTTCCTCTCCTCTTTTGCCATCGTCTCTAGGGAAATTGTGGGCGATCATAAACGTGTCATTATGAAGCATTATGAAGGAGATTCAGAGGCGGAACCGAAAACGCTTCATGTCGGTGTTGGTCTACGTACAGCATGGATATTGAACGTATTCCACGGAACATCTGAATGTAAATGTTTCCTTCTTACTGAATAACTCATCTAAATGAGTAAGATAGAAATAACCTTTATTGTCCCACTGGAGGGAAATCAAAGTGAGATGGAGGTTGAAGCATCCAGGTTCACACAAAGGTAAAAATACAAAAACAAAAAATGAAAATCAGAGGCTGTACAATAAAGGAAAACTTTACACCATTAGGAAGAAATACTGTGCAGTTGTGAAAGACAGCATAACTACTCTGATTCAAGGAAATATGTAAATGAGTAAGATCATTGGAGCGCAAACAGCAACAGACTATTTACAAGAAATGGAAAATCTACAAATAACAGAGTTTTAAACTCACATCAAGTTTGTTTGGGAGCAGTGATGATTGTAAAGTTGTGCAGCTGCTAGAAGGAAGGACCTCTGAAAACTCTCCTTAGTGCACCTGGGATGCAGCAGTACAGAGTTAGTAAGTTTAACCACAACCCTGATTTCATTTCTTTAGTCACGTCTTGCTCTCTATAGAAACATTCACCATAAAGTCATTAGATTCTGTCTACCTGAAAATTATGTGATTATTACTGACTCCCACTTTGCCATCGCACCAATTGGGCAGTAAGTAAATATTCTTTCCTCAAAACTGATGTTTCAGAAGCAAGAAACATAGAAAGTGTAGAGATTTAAAGGAAGACCAAAAACTGTGGAGTCAGAAACAGAGTGAAGGCCAAGGCTCACTGACGTACATTAGGAACGGGGTCTGACCCGTGTCATCCGATTCAAAACAACTGCAGCTCTGATCGCTGAACAAGTCGACGTTAGTTCTGACAAAAACGGTATCAGGATACAGACGAGTCAGAAAGCCAAAGCTGACCCTCTCATTGCTCCGCTGTCCAAAACTAAACTATGGAGCAATTGAATAAAGTGGCCTGGTTCACTGAATAAAGTCTCCTTTCACATCTCATGTGCATCTCTCCCCTGATAAACAGGATGCATTATGGGACGGCTTAGGCAATGCTCTGCTGGGAAACCATTGATCCCGCCATCTATGTGGATGCTAGCTCTTTGCATTCACCAATAATTGATCACAGTCTACATTCACCCTCTGCCTGATGGCTGTGGCCTCTTTCAGCACGATAGAAAAACCGCAAAGCAAAAATATTCCACGAATGGTTCGAGAAGCACAACAAGCAGTTTGAGGCGGTGACTTGGCTTCCAAATGTCCGAGATCTCTCTCTCTCTCTCTCCAAATTGAACATCGGTGGAATGTGGAGGAAAACTCCTCTGATCCATGACGGCTCCAACTTGCACGTTACTGGACTTAAAGGCTCTGCTGCTAATATGTCGATGCCAGATACCACAGCACACCTTCAGGGCTGCAGTGGAGTCTGTGGCTTTGACAGGTCAGGATTGCTTTGACCCATTCAGCTGGACATCATAATATTGTGCCAGACTAACAACATTAGGAATACAGTGTTCGCTCATTAATGGTATAGAGATATCGCTAAGAGGACATTGTATGTTAAACTAAAATGAGTTACTTTACTGAGACGATGCTGTCAGATTCAGCTAATTAAGGCTAATTAAGTCCCAAAGGCTCGTATTTGTTGTTCCAGAAGTCGCACACACATATAAATCCACATCTTCGCAGGAGCAGATCATGAAATGCTTTTCAAAGCTATTTGAACCAGGTCTGACCTGCGAAATGCTTCAGCTCCAACCAATTAACTTTTTAAGGGGTCTCTCTGTCAGGAGGTCAAATCCCTTGGTACATTGTAATTAACAGTAATACAACCGAGGCCAGGCAACAAGTCAGAAAATAGGAAATGTGATCTGCTTTAAGAGGTGGAGGAGAGGTGGGGATGGGGCAGGAATCACAGCATCACCACAAAGACTACAACGTTCTTAGAATAAAATAAGAATTAATGAGGGATAAAGTAGAGCGCATACACATGGAAACAACTTCAATCCTCTGACTTCTATTTCTAGTAAATGAAAGTTTGTTTTCTCTGCTCAACTTTCAAACTGCGTGTTTCTTTGACTGGGCACTTCATAAGTGTTGTTGAATGCTAAGAAGCCAGTTAGACTGGAATTATCACTCTGTGCTCTAATTAACTAATGAGGCCAGAAGGTCTGAACCACTGTCCCCCCCCAGCCTCTTTCGTTGTTTGACCCCAGGCTGGCCTTGCATCGCATCGAGCTGATAATCACTGCAGAGCTTCAGAACGCTCTCCAGCATGCTAATGCCAAAGAAACCAATATCACACCTACTGCACCGGTCCACTTACAGCATCTCAATCACCAGTCGCCTCACAGCAGAACCACCATCCGGACGAAACAGAGGCAGGAAAATCAAATCTCATCCTTTCTTAGTTGATGTTTGCTGTATTTTTATTGATTTGGGATTTTGTTTACAGGGTTTTTGAAGTTTCAGATTGGAAAGTACGACTCAGGATAATCCCCGAATCAAAGCAGCAGAGAACAGTTTGTGCAGACTTACTGTGGAGACGTGGTACTGCTCGTTTCTCCAGGGCTCTTCTGCTTGCACTATGGTTTGCAGACAGACTAAAAACAAAAGGGCTTGTTAACCAAAACCTCACACCTTTTAACTTCCCCTGCTGCTCAGCTCAGATGGGAACTCAAGTTTACAACCTACAGACTTTAGGTGCACCTATGTACAGACAAATCTGTAGACTTGACTTGGACTCGTTTGAAAAAAAAAAAAAAAAAAGGTTAATGTTGTCCTATCTGAGCTACCGTAGTCTATACGACTGACTGGTTGTCATGGTAATAGTCCAGTTAGAGTTTTGACATCGCTTCCTGTTGGGTTTGACTGAAAATATTTGTACTCTATTTTGAAGTTCTGTTTGGACATTTAACTGTGAAACCGAGTATGAAACTGAGTCTGGTCCAATTCAAGATTCATCTGAATTGTTGATTGGTTAAATGATCCAGCAGCCATTTGTCAGCCTGCTCTTCCCCTCTTTGTACCACAGAGAGTCCAGTAGCTTCTGGATTCTGTTGTGAGAGAGTCATTTGTGTTGTGCACACTTTGGTTTGCACACCAGTTTAACAAACAGATTAGGCTTTGGTTTCCCGTAGCTATGATTAAACCACATTTGGTGGATTTGCTCGACTTCATTTTCTAAAAAAATGCTTTCACCAAATCAGCTATTAAGAGCTCAAACGAAATGTAGCTGAGTCAAACTAAACCTGGAAAATGCTAAAGTGAAATGAGTGTCATTTTGTTAAAGAGATCAGACGGGAAAGAAGCGCCGCAAATGGACAAGCATTGTCAGAAAAACGGGAAGCACTGACCTAATTTTTGAGGATTTTTTATTTATCTGCAATACACACTCTGGTGTTCTTGTTATGGAGTGGCAACTAAAAAAAAATTTATTTTGAAAAGCAAAGTGGTACTTACAAGTCCCAATAACTGGAAGTGATTAACCTATTATGTCTACAATAATCCTGAAATAATTTTCCCAAGTATAATAGCATTTAGCCTGTATTATCCAACGTCCATTTAAACATATATTTCATCTTGCTACCCTGGTTTTGTTGGGGGTCCTAAGCAGCCGCTTAACTCGCAAAAAACCTTGGACCGGCTCTGCTGGCAAGTGATGTATTTTAAGAAAAAACAAACAAAAAAAAACATTTTTTAAGAAAGAGAAACCGTCTTAGGCAACAGGTCTAAACAGTGACATGTAAATGTTTCAATATGCTAAACTGTGCAGTTTTAAAATAAGGAATCCATGATGAGTGGCTCACACAGAGAGACTGCTGATGTGGCATTCGGCTCGCGTCCAAGCTAAAGCCACTTCAGCTTTTATAATCCACTGCATCAAACGAAGCCCTTTGTGGGGACTCGGTTCAGCAGGATCCACACACACACACCGACATACAGCACTCTCAACTCCAATTGAATCTTCTGCAATTGCTTCCCAGCCTCAGGCCAGCTCAGCGTCCACTCCTCACACCGACCCTGAAAAGAAGAGGAGACACTTTCTGCTGCTGATGAGCACTTCCAGCAGCATCCACGCAGACGGACGTCGATGCTCACTCAAAGTCGTTTACATGCTTTGGCTATAACGAAACGAGTCAGAACAGATACAGAAGCATAACCCGTGGGATGTGGTTCTGGATCCATAATTGATGAGGGTTCCTCACTAGCTGCCTCGGACTGGATAAGACTCCTCTATATAATTGAGAGCGTCTTGTTAATTAAATCCTCTTGAGCCGGTCCATTTGTGGACATGCACTGTTTCAGCTAACAGCTTCTCTGCAAACAAAAGAACTTCCACTTGTAAGGATTTAAAACTCGTCACCGGGCAGGAGCGCATCTAGCAGCTGTGCTCCAGAACGTCCCTGCAACCTCCGCTGAACCCAACGGGGGGATGATCCCCCTGAAAACGAGCCATTCTCACCGCCGAGACCCCGTCTATCACTCACGCACAGCTGTAACTTGGCTATCCTTCAGCTGTGATACGGATACTTTAATCCAGCTCTCAACATGGGCACGGCTCCCCCGGCGAATTTGTAATCTGAGTGAAAGACGAGAGCAAACATCAAACAGACCACCGTGAGAGACAACACACACCCCAGCACGCACACCAAGGCAAGAGCTAGAAATTACACACAGTAATGAAACAGTGTTTGCCCCCTTACAACACTTATTTATGCTCTTTTTGTTTTTGTTTTTTTGTTTTTTTTAGATTAAACATATTTTAATTAGTGGTGAGACTCGATAAAAAAATTTTTAAAAAAAGTGTAATCCGGTTAATTGCAGGATGTGTCATTTATTAATCGCAATTAATTTCACTTTAATCAATCTATAGACAAAATAAGCAACATTTTCAATTCGAAGCCTTTTTATTGCTGCTAAACTGTTGATCAAATACACATTATTCTATCCATCCAACTTCCAGCGTTTCAGGAACTCCTGATCATTCATGCAACTTCTTTAGAAATGTGGATGCTAATATTAGCATTAGCATCTGTGTTGCTGCAACATGTTTACCATTGAGATGCTATTAGGCTTGAACAGCTTCGCTGATAGGCTAACTTGTTTTAGCCCAACTTTAACACAACTTCTCTAGCGGCCAATCAGATCGCTTTCGAAGCAAATATTAAAGCCAATGGGCAAAAAGAAGCGACTTTGTCAGGCACTGTTGTTTTTGCTTGTTCTTTAAATTTATGGGCATACCAGGAACACAATCAAGGTTCCGGCTTGAGACTTTTTGTACATTAAAAAAAAATATAAAAGGCAATTAATTGAGTTAACATTTCTAATGCATTAAAATCTATGTAATTAATTGTTCTTAATGCATTAAAATCTCAGCTCCAATTTCAATAACAGAAAAAGATAATCAAGGTAAAAACAAAACACAGTTTTTAAAACAGGATTTCTTTTACTATCTAACCAAACAGGGCCCTATTAGCTATGTCTCCCTTGTCCGGGGTTACATCACAGCATCTCAATTGGATTCAAGTCCGGACTTTAACTAGGACACTACAAAGTCTTAATTTTGATCCATTTAGCCAATCAGAGGTGGACTAGCTGGTGAGCTTTGGATCATTGTTCCGCAGGACAACCCAAATGACCTTGAAATCAATCCGAGATCTTTTTGCTGGAAATCAAAATTGATGCTTTTATTAATTACATGAAGTCATCCAGGTCAGACCATCACACTCCCACCCTCATGTTTTGCCATCAATATAAAATATTAAATGTTATCCCAGATGTAGTGGGACACTGTTTTTTTTTCTCAAAAAATGTTCCTCATTTTATTCAATATATTTATTTCAAAACTACTTTTTGAATTTACTAAGTGCATCCTTCTTGGTATTCGTCTGACTTTAAACTTTACACTGTGACACAGAAGCAACATTATGAGTCAATAGCCACCATATGTGCTATTCTGGTACTTTGTGAATTTCACGAGTATTTTTAAGAATTTGTGGCTTCATGCCACCGAATGGAGGCCATTTCCCCCCAGAGCTTCTTGTTTTTGCTTTGTGAAGTCTCTGCCAGAGTCGTGCTGGGGAATCAGCCAGGCTGCTGATAATAAGCACTCTTTTCTGTGACACTGATCTGCAGGAGAAGTTCTTCTGTTCAGTCACCCATCTCTACTGGAAGGTCAAAGCATTGTCTGCCTCACAGCAGCGATCATAGACCCAGCGGCGCTCAGGCAGGCTTTTAAGATGAGGGGAGGTCTCTCTAATCACCGTGCCACCCTGACACCAGCATGAACCTCCAAACTCTATTGTAAGAAACACCTTACCGCACTCCTCTCGAAGTCTGCATCCTGCTAACCTTTCAGAAAGATCACACAGAAAACAGAAATCACTTTAACGGATTTTATATGATTGGAAATCTTCTAAAGAGCTGAAAAAACTGATCTAAATGTATTTTTTTTAAAGAGCTTTTCACAGTGTCCAATGTTATTATCTATCCTTTGAAATGTCACCAAAAAGATATAACACCCTCGGGCCTCTACATTTTGCTAAATGAAAAATCTTTAGTAACCTGTATCTCAGTTAAAGATTTTCTGTTAGTAACTTTTTGAGGTAATATAATCATGAACCGAGGCGTTGAAATGGGTTCCAATAAATTTAATCGAGGTCATTCTGAGTAAAGTTGATTTGATCAGAGGCCATCACTTTTCATATTCTATAAGAATCGACTGACCCAAAGCAGGCTCCGTTTCTTTTTGCTGCTCATGCTTCCAATCATACAATCACCAAGCAGAGTTTTAATTCATGGCGCCTGTGAAATGATAGCGAACGTCCTGCAGCCTCAGGGTGTTTTTTCTCTACACCTGAAGCAGAACTGGACCCTGCAACATGACAATGAGCCAAATGTAGGTGTGAATCCATCAAGGACTGACTGAGAATGTTAAAAAAATAAATTAATTACCAAACCCAGGTTTTATTCTTACTGAAATGATGTTGATGTGAAACAGGCTGAGCAGGAAGATTTTCTTATATAATTTAAAAAAGAAATTGTTTGTTTTCCACATAGATTTGAGATTTTTGACAAAAAATGAAAGTGAAATATGTTTAAATAACCTGCAAAATCATTTAGTATTCTGCTGAGCTTTGCCTACACAAATGTAGTTTCGCAAGCTACATTTGTGAAACTTGAACAGTAAATTTTGGAACTGCATTTTGCTTCTAAACTACCAACTCTAATACTAGCATGTTTTAGAGTTTGTTTTCCGTTGTGAACTTTCTTCATCAATTTCAGTTTTCTGTAGATGTTCAGTTGCTCTCTCTCATTCTTTGTCCCATCATAATTTGCAGCAACAGGCCTGGTGAATGATAAACAGATTTAGAGTTTTATGAGCAGCACCATGTGACAGATGTTTGCAGCGGCATCGAAGAGCCGTCAGCCTTGTGAAAATATTCTCTTCTGTAATTTGAGGATTGATTTGCAGCAACAAAGCAATTCTGCAATCAGTAAAAGCAATCATTTTTAAGTAATTGCAAAGAAAAAAAAACAGATATTTCCAGCTTGTAGCTACAACAAACAATGGTTCCAACTATACATAGAGTTAAGCTCAAAGTTATTTGGAGGTCTTGGTAGATTTTGATTTAAAATTAGATTCAACTGACAGACATTTTGTTCTGAATGGAAATTTAATTTTCTAACAAAAAAAAAAACAAAATAAAAAAAATCAAATACACCTGACCCAATAATCACTGGTTATTATTGATATTACAGCAACAGCAACACTCCAGGTTTGTGTTTAAGAGAATAACATTATGACATGATATAAAGTTTAATAAAGTTGCATAAAACCCGTTTATGCAAAACGGGATCACTAGCTGTTTTGCATAAAAACTTTTTCGTTTTTTTTTTTTTTTTCAAATTTTGAAACTTGTTTGATGAACTGAGACATTTAGGTGAACAGATTGTTGCCAAACAGCAACAATCTGTCTGCATGAACATTAACCGGCAACAACAACAAAATAAACACCATGTCTGCTTCAGAGCTTCATCTCTGCATCGGCTCACATTTTCTGAATCAGGCTGATAAATAAAGTCACTTGATTAAGTATAGCATGATTAAACTTGTTACGGCGCTGACAACTAAAATAAATGGAACTTCCTCGTGTGCATTAGCGCCATGTCAACTTCATTAGGCACGCAGCTGTACTTAACTTTAGCTTAATCAGCGTGGCCAACAGCACTTTATCCTAATTATTATTATTTACAGAGATTCTCCTGGAAAGCCTCTGAGTTGAAAACATACGCAGCTGATTGTGTGCCGGCTATGAAATGCATACCAGCTAATTTATGGCTGTGCTCAAAGTGCATCAGGCACATTTTTCTCTCTGTTCCAGCCTCCCCATAAACTTGTCTGGTTCAAACATGATTATGAACACTGGACATGCAGAAGTCCTCCATTTGGCAGGAGAACTTGGTGTTTGATCTATAAGGCCAGCCATTAAGCCCAGCATAAACAGAATAGAAGGGAGGACTGACAGAAGTAATGGTTTGTCCGGGTTTCCAGTGAAAAAAGAAAGTGTGTAAGTTATCTGGCAGCTGTGAGAAATGGAGGGAGAGGCTGGAAGTCTGAGCATTCATATTAAGTCTAGTCATATTTTGCTCCTGACAGATTCCATTTTAATTGGATTTTTCTGTCCCGTTCTTTCTGGGATAAATCTTCCTCAAAAAGGGACGTCTGATCTGACACTAAAAATCAACAAAAGCCAGAGAGCCACTGATTAAATATTTGCAAGCTTGTGCTGCTGCAGCGCGGCTTGGCTCAGGTTTGGCTGAATTATATTACAAAAAAAAAGAAATCTGAATATGGGACTTCATTTCCCATCATCATCTTTCTGGTGGTTGTGGGATTTAAAAAAAAATCTAATGTCAAAACTGATTAATGAGGTCATCCAGTCCACAGATATACTTATCCCGAATATCAGGTCTGTTATTTTCATTTTCCTTCATCAGTGCAGGTCACACACAGGCCTTCAGCAACACATAATGGTTAAATACACTGATATATATATATATATATCACTGTTTGAATAAAGCCAAACTTCTCTTGTTTTGGATCTGCTAAGTGCCCAAAAAATAATGAGAGTGAACACCGTTCAAGAGAAACGAAACCAAAAGTTTACATACACTTCCTTAATCCCTAGAATTGTTTTTTTAATCTTTATTTTACTGGAGTTGTGGCCCATTCCTCCTGGCTGAACTGGTAGATCCGAGTCAGGTTTCCACACACTTCTCTTTGCAGATCTAAATCCTCCAAATGACTGAAGTAGTGGTTTTGTGACGGCCGCACCGATTCACTGACTTTGAAGCCGTTTTTTAGGCATTTTTCTAGATTCTGACAGCCACTGTTTGTCTAGAAGACCCAGAAACTTCAACTTCCTGCCTGATGTCTTTATATGTTGCTTCAACATTTCCATGTAATGTTCTTTCCACATGAAGCCATCTATTTTATGAAGTGCACCGGTTTGAACAGATGAATGTGTCACCTTTAAGCATCTGGAACCAGGCTGCTGCAGCAGCTCCACAATTCTTTTCCTGATATCTCGGCTGATTTCGGTCGACTTTCCCAGGTGAGATCTTAAAATACATCCACACGTAACTCCAAGGTGCAAGTTAACCTATCAGAAGTTGCCAAAGCCATCATCATCTGGTCTTTTCCCTCATTATTTAGAGACCTGAATCATTCTATATGCAAATTTCTGATTCTGACGGCATTAACAAATAAATCTCTGATTTTCTCGTTATTGTAGCTTTTATCAAATAGAAATAATCTTGGTTATTCCAACTCACCTAAAACCAGAGGAAATGGGTCTGCATGTAAATTTCTGGTATCAATCGTCTTCTATGAATCGTCAAATCCAGCAGTTTCAAGAAACTTCAGACAAAACGTCAGTTTGCTCCACAGCCCCGATGAGAGCTCTACCATCAGTGTTGATGATGGACTCTTAACATCTAAACTTTTCCATCATCTAAACTTTTCCACCTATTTTCCGTTTGTGAAAATAAAAGCGTTCGATGAAACAAAGATGCTTCCGATCATTAAAATGAAAGATGTGAAGCTCTTTTTTACGCTCCGCTGGGTTAATTACAGTGTTTACTATTAATGGCTTCATTCCACAGCAAAGAGCCACAACAATGGCGATGAACACCTCCCACCTGCTGCAGCAAGTAATAATTGAAAAAAAAAAAAAAGAATAGAGGAAATGATCATAATTAACAAAGTGCAAACCTGCACAGCACACACGAGGATGCGTGGAGCTGGGAACATGCATCGAATGTTGCAGCAAACCTTCTGATGGCATCTCTGGAACGATGCACAACATTGGGTTGCAAGAAAAAACGACAACAAGAACCATGCAAGGTCAAGCGTGCTGCTGTCTCCTAATCACAAACACGTTTGAGGAGCTGCACCATCATCCCTCATAACGTCAGACGCTAGCAGCCGTCTCAGGCGCTTCGCTTCGATAATCAGCTACACGACCTTTCAAGTTAAACGACACACTCACTAGCCACTTTATTAGGTATGTCTTTTTAATTACTGGTCAACAGAAACAGCAATTAAGCCAAACAAATGGCAGCAATTCAAAGCATTTAGCCATCTAGATGTAGCCGGGATCAAATTGACCTTAAGTGACATGGTTGCTGGTTGGAGTATGTCAGACTCTCCTGATCTACTGGGATTGTTTTATCCACAACACTCTCTCGGGTTTACAGAGAAAAGCTCTGAAAAAGCAGCAGGTGTGAGAATAAAACTACCTTGCTGATGTCAGAGGCCAGAGAAGAAGGGGCAGACTGCTTTGACATGATGAAAAGGTGAACGAAGCTCAACTATGTGGAATATGATCACTGACTGCGCAACAGTTGGAGGAAACGTCTTCCTTCAGCATTAAAACACACACCTAGAGTAGCTACTTGTTTCCTCACAACCACCAAGAAAACATAGATACTGTGCATAAAATGTTCCTCGAATTTGATCTGTTTGCTTTGATTGTTATAAGTTCTGAAAAGCAATACCCGCCCATCTCTTTTTTTTATCTGTGCAGTCTGCAGCTCTCCCTAATTCACTTCTTTTATCAGTGTTCTTAACCTGATCATCCCACCTGTGACTATTGTCAGGAGTCTTTGTAACAGTAACTTGAATAATCTTTATTCATTCAAGTCCATAGATGTGAAGTCCAGTTGATGTCATTTGTATTCACTCTTCTGCAGACTGAGTTAAATCCACTGTGGTTAGCTTAGCCAGCTAATGCTGCGCCCTAGCAGCAGGAGGGATGGCTGTTGCCTCAGGGTGTTCTCATGTACTTGTTATCTGGCCCACAGACAGCCTGTGTTACTGTCTCACTTTGTTATTATTTAGACTCATTAGGAAGCCAGAGCTCTGCGTTCAGAGGAGAGACGCAGGTGAGTAGTTAACTGATTAGTCAATGAGGCATGGACATCCATTACTGTTATGGTTACAGTCAGCTTCTTTTTTTTTATTGTAAAACTGCACCTAAATGTCCTGCAGTGAACAAACCACTAAATCTCCCTGGAGACCTTTTGTTGCTATGTCAACATAAGGATTTCTTGACTAAACACATTGTAAATACTTGATGTTTGATGTCTTTGTAATAAAATCTGAATGTAGATTCGCTTTAGCTCAGATGAGGTAAAAGCAGAAAGTTTTGAACTCGCATCATTTTTGATTGGATGTCCTGCACTCTTCTAACTGAACTACATATGAAGTGAAATGATCTTCTGTTTATGTGATATATAAATGCAGAACACTTGACCATCCTGTGTTTTGTTATTGTGGCGACTTTTGGTTTTCCTCTGAATTAAGCCATTCATCATCTGCCTCAGGGACGTTCTGTCAGTGTCGCATTCGTTCAGCGAGTTCTGCTTGGAAATCACAATTCTTGCTGCGTCTAATACTTTCCTACGGCAACAAACAAACCACAAAAATGGTCCCCGATACAAAGGAAGCTTCTCGATGTTAGGTCTGAAATATCTAATTAACATCACCAGAGGAGAGTGATTCTTTCCATTCATAAAGGTCTCTTCATATTCACAATTTCCTTTGTATTATTTGCCCACGCAAGGAAAAAAAAACACCTTTTTCCCCCCCACACAGTAGCTGCTCTTCCATTGACCATAAAATTACACAAATTGGAATTACAAAACAAAGTTTGTTTAAAGGAAACACAACAGTTTTGAAAAGTGACTAAATACTTATGTTGAAATTGTGGCTACGAGTAGACGTATCATTGGCTCATACCATAATGAGGTCTACGACTAGTTTGGCATTGAATTCAGTTCACCTCTGGCTATTCACAGTTCAGTTTTTGCAGATTTCTCTGTGGCACGTAACTTCAAATAATTTGTGCATAATCCAATTATTGCAGAGTTTTATATCTAGAATGTTGCAAAGAAAATGCAGCTTGGGAGTCTGAAGCGACTTAACATGCTATCGGCTGGTGTTCGCAAAGTAAGCAATTCAGAAGCAGCATTCATTTTCCTTGGCACTGATTGACTGATTCCCCCAGAGCGGAGATAAGGAAGACTGAGGACAGTTAGCTTCTGCAGCAGTACGAAGACGGTTTCCACGATGTGCATACACGCATAATAAGGTGTATTCTGTATCAAAATAGGCAGCTAGTATTTGTGGATTTCAGCCATTCGGTGGTGGTTCCTAACTCTCCGCTGTCCACTGGATAATCAGTGGAACAAACTACCTAAAAACCTGAGATATGTCTCCTTTATTAGCCTAAAATAAATTTTTAAAAAAAGGATTAGTTCATTTTGAACAGTCTTGACTGTTTTTGGTTGCTTTTAACTATTATTGGTTCATATTTTTGTACCTATAGTTGCCTTTATTCAATAGTAGCTGAACAAGAAGAAGGGGCAGACATGTTGCAAATGACCAGTGGTCGCGAATTGAACCAGGGACAACAGCGTTGAGGACTGTAGCCTCTGCGTACGGTGCGCCTGGTCTACCACTGAGCCTTGTGGTGCCAATTGGTTCAACATTGTAATGAACAGAATTTCCATTTCCCTATAAAGTGGTTTATATTACATTATGCTAGAGAAATGCTATCGTATAAAAAGAAAGTCTGTTGACTTGCTGCAACAAAAGCAAGCACCGACCCCATGCAGTGAGAGGTTTCTGTGCTGTCAGGGTCTGCTGCTGTTTACTTTACTAAAACATCAATCCTATCCAAAAGCATCACAGAAATCTTGTGGAAAAAGCAACATCTGAAGTTGTTTTCTCAAGGTTTCAACCACAATCATGCAGGATGAAGAGATGAAATTAATAGACTGGGGTTGGTGAATTTGAGACAGGGTGTGAAATCAGATTCTCGCACCACGTCTCCATTCCACTCTAACTCATTTTCACAGCAAGCACTCCACAGTGAAACTCGTCCGAAAGCCACAATCTGTCAGAGGATGGTGTCATCCTAATGACACTCTCAGCATACTGATGACTCCCATCTGCATCCCTCTGCATCTAGTGGAGTGTGTGCACTGCTAGCACATATATTATTTAGCCATATGAATGGGGCGAATGAGATTGGTAAAAATAACATGTCTCTGTGGTCCGGCTGAATGCCGAGACGCTCTATTATAGCATTTTCACTCCTCCGATTGTTAAATAATGTATGTAACTAAGAAAGCAGCGATACGATACAGGCAGTGTGAGGAAAGGAAGACGGGGAACAGCCAGAGACCTGGAAGGACAGCAACTGGTTCAGCCCAGGCCGGATGGGTTGGAAAACGTCTTTACCCTTGAAAAACGAGGACAAGCATCTGAACTGATGAAATAAATATAAATACAATGCAGATCATGGTTCAGGTACAGTCAGAGTTTTAAGTATAGGTCAAAGCGTGGGGTAGTGTCTCCTTTGTAAGGAAAGGATTTGGGGGTTCTGGTCACATCAGCATTGAAAATGGTACAAAAAGAAAGAAAACACAAGCAAGCAATGACTGAATTTGCTCAAAAACAGGTCCAATCACAGGCCAGCATTAACATAAAAGCACACAATCATTCTCTATGAATCAATCAACATTTTACTCTCAATTGCCATTGTTGGAAGAAAGTCATAAGCGGTCCTGTTTGCAGTTAGTCACAAGCCACTAAGGAGAAACATCAGACCTGTAGAAGACAGTGCTCCATAGAGTTCTAGAGGAACTCTCCAGGGTTCCACATCCCGCTCCATGAACACGACCCTCAGAAAGGCAGGCATCCCATTCAGACTATTTTTACCGTAGGAGGAAAAACACTTTCCACAGAGGGCTATGCACTTTTACAGCAGCCTCCTAAGATAATACACCATCTACTCAGAGGAGAAGAACTGAAATAACTGCATAAACCGATTCCTCACCAGCATATCAAGGCAGTTTTTGTAACCTTGTTGTCCCTGAGAGACAAATTATCTCCAATGGTAAAAAAAAGTAGCTCGGATTTCTGTTCACTTTTTCTGCTCATGATTTGATGGTCATCCTTAGATTTTTTTTTTTTTAAATCTGCAGGGTGTTTGGCGACTCAACAGAAGCACACACTGAGCCATTAATGCAGAAAACAGACCAGTAGTTAACCTTCCAAGGATGACTGGAAAACCAAAACATCTCCAAGAGCACTTCAGGGATTCCTCCTGGAGCTCACAGATGAACCCAGAACAACATTTGTTGGTTGGACTGCAGTGACGTCACGTTCCGAACAATGAAACCGACCAACCTCTACTTTAAATTACTTAATTTACTGATTTATCTTATTAAAATAAAATTTTATTGACATAAATTAACAATTTAATGAGAAGAATTAAATTACCTCATTAAATTGTAGAATTTAATACAATTACCATCTTGGCACGACCTCTGTCTTCCTTAAGTCAGCTCTGGGGGTGTTCAGCAAATCTGCACAAAGATTTGCTATTATCAGAAGTTCTTCTTCAGGGGACACACTTAAATCCTCATCCAGCCTTGCTTCTAGATTTAGTTACTTTATTTCGTCATTGCTTTGAAAATATGGACAACTTTAGCTAGCTAATTGAACTCTCTTGTCTTTCAGATTTTGAAGTCTGGTTCATAACACCGAACTCCTCTAAAAATAAACCCCTGGACCTACTGACTGAAAAAAGTTTGAATTTATGTATTGTTTCCACTGCTGACTGAATCAGCTTGTACATTTTAGCGTGACCTTCTGCTGCTGAAGTACTTCATTTTTTTGGCTGTTTACACACCTTTACTAAAGGTGCCAACTGCTATAAAGTGGGCCGTAAATTGAATGAGCTTTATCCGTAATCTGGCCAAAAGCTGTCAGAAGTAAGCATCCTAACATGAAAAAGTGACCTCGCCATCCAAATTTTACAATATCCTTCCTCATACAGTATAAAAAGTACAGTATGTGACCAAGTCCGGGGTCTAAAAGCAACCGATCTCTGGATGCAGCGAGTGAGTCCCTGAGGCAACAATTTAACTAGTAGTGCCCTTCTTTGCCCCAGCAAACAATTGTTCTGCTGGCTGCCTCATCTCCTCAATCTGCTGTTAACTGCACAGAGTGACAGTCCCAGCTGTCTCTGCTGACCGCTGCTATCAACAAAGCAGCAAGAGACACACTATCTGCCTGCTTATCCTCTTGGGAAGGTTGAAGTCAGTACAACAGTCAGAACTCGGCTTACTTTCAGAGAGCGGCCAAACTTTCCTAAACAAAGTTCCTGATATTCCGAAGGATTTCCAACAAAAACTCAAACAGAAATGCTTACAATAACAACTTCAGGCATCTCTATAGAGAATTAATTAGCATGCCACAGAGGTTCCATGGTAACTGTTCGTTAACATTTTTCAGCTGTGCTCGTTTCTAAAGGGGCAAGCGGTTCTCATTTCCTTTCAGAAGGGATAAAAATGATCAGTAAGCACCTAAAAGCCTCTAGTTTATTTTCAAATTAGTTTAAATAAATAAATGAATTCTTTGACTCTTAATTCACCGACGGTTACAATACCTAGGGCTGTATTTGCTATTAAGTGCTACTCCAATTTCATAACAAGAGATCCTGCTGAGCCGAGATACATGGACAAATTTGCAAAGAGAAACATTCTCTGTAAAATAATGAAATTCTGTTGAGCATGAATAGTTCCCCGCAGCCGAGAAAATGAAGGTAAACCCGATGACCTTCAGAATCAGATTTATTTGAGGAAATGAAAAGCTCCACACCAACTGATAATCACAGAAATCTCCAGGCTGCTTTAAAGAGCCGATTTGGACTTCAGGGATTAGAGGAAAAAAACAAGAGGAAGCAGGAAAGAAAGAAAAAAAAAATCTCTTGATTAAAGTTTATTGGCTTGACCAGGGGTAACGGACAAAATAGGATATTGATTTCATTGTGAAAAAGTCTCCTAAAGTGTGTTCGAGACAGAAAATCACAAAGAGAAGAAATGTGCCAGTGATGGTATCATTAGCCCCCATCAGAAGTGCCACTAGAACTGGCAAAGGTCTGCAGTTGCAGCAGACAAATGAAGATGATTAGTTTTAATACTGAACTGTGTGAGAAAGTTTCTGTGAAAATGTGTGGCGGAACAAGAAAAACAACCAAACAGCAGAAAAAAAAAAAGAAACAGTATAAAACTCCCTGAATGCTCGTCTGCATATCTGTGGTTGAATGTGGGTGTTGTGTTGAAAGTTGTGCGTTTTCGTGTTTTTCTGGGGGTTTCTGTTTGTGTGTGTGTGTGTGTGTGTGTGCACTGTGCACATATGATTTCAAACAGCACACTATTCATGGAGAAGATTTATATGATGGCGTGCAGCTTGGATTGTGGCGACGCTGACCGCTGTTTGGCTGTTAGCTTTCACATGGTAGGAGAGAGACCTTTACTAGTCTGCTTCACCCAGAGCCTCTATTGTCTTCTGGTAGCCACAGGAACAAAGGGAGGCCCCCAGGGGCCCAGATGTGCACAGTAAAAGGAGCCCAGTGCTCAAGATGGGGGAGGGTGAAGACCAGAACAGCACAGAGGGCCACTGGTCATGGAAGTTTGTTGTCTTTTAAACACTCAGATTTTCTGGAGGTTGTGAATGAAAGCATATATTCAAGAACCTTCCTTTATGTGTTTAACAACAGAACTACAATATTTCACAGCAGATGTTCTGTTCAGTTCTATGTTTGGAGTTAGCAACTTCACATCCGGTTTAAAAAAGAAAGGAAAACAGCGTCAATAAGAGATCCAACAGAGCAAGACCAGAGCAACCGGTACGAGTCTCAAGTCATGTCAGCACAAATGTTTGTATTTGAACCTCCCATCTAGACGTAGAAATGCTTTTTGGTGAGAAAAATATTGATTTTAAAACTTTTCAGTCTGCGGGACAAACAAAGAGCTCAGTAAGAACCTTGGGCCTCACGAGACAACAGAGAGAAGACCTTTCACCATGCATGAAGTTGTTGCTGAACTGGACAACTCCTTCAACTCGTTGAGTTTCCATCAACCATAAAACTGCGCAAACTGAAGCTGAGAAAATAAATGTGCTTAATTTGAAAGCAGCCCATTTTAAAATAACACGTCTTTAGATAAAACATTTTTGCACTCGGAGGAGGTGGGTTTTTTTTGGGCTGTATTCTGAAAAATTGCAACGGAAACACTTTATCGCATCACACAAGTCAGGTAGTCACCAGTCGGATGTTATTAGACAAAAGGAGGATGTTGGTTTGTTTTCTTTCTGACAATGTGCAGCTGGCTCCCCCAGAGCTCTCACAGCTCATAAAAAGTTGTGAGTCACTCCAATGTGTTGAATCCAAAGCTCTTCTGTAAAATCACAGACTACAATTTTCCCAAAAATATGTAGCCATTCCCCAGTGCTGCTGGTAGACGATGAGCTATGAGCGCTATGGCTGAATTATAGATTTCATGTAACTGTTTACGTTATGATTTTTAATAGCACACTGCATGAACAAGCTTATCCGCGTGTGATTTTAATTTCATTTATCTAAAGAAAACGCCGCAAATGCAAAAAAAAAAAAAAAAAAAAAAATTTCAACGACTTAACTCTTATTTTATATGTCTTTGTTTTTGTATTTTTACTGCAGTGAATCTGCAGCTTCCACCTGTACTTCACGTTGCCTCTGGTTCTAATGGGTTTCCTGACTGTGGGACAGTACAAGGATGTTTCTCTGAGAAGTTGAAAAGGAGGTTTCATGGATGCAGAGCAAGATCCAAGAGCAGAGCGACGTTCAAACCATGTCCTCCACTGATCACGATGGCCGATGACTACATCCCCCACACCAACACCTCACTGCCAAGCAAGACTCAAATTACTTGTTCGTCTTCTTCTGCCGACGTCCGCAATATTAACATAACTGCCCACAAAAGGGTATTGTTGTCTAGAGGTTTTACGTAGTAGGGACAATATTGTGTTAAAATAATACATCCACGTTTATCACTAATGATACGTGAATTCAAAGCAGTTACCATGGTTACATCATATGTTATACTACCACCAAGTCAAGCTGCTATGCTGAATACAATTTATTTATATGATGTTTTTCCTGTATGGATCTAATGTCAGCTTCATAGCAAACAGCTGAAACAAAACTGAAATGAAATGAGGCAGATTCCCCATAAAATACCTTTTGGCTACCAACAGCTCCTCCAGGATGCTTGTAAAAGCTCAGTAGTGATAAAGGCTTGGATAGCAGTTGAGCTGCTAGACATTTTTTAAAGATTTTTTTGGGAATAGTGGCCTTTACTTAACAGTGACAGGTCTGAGAAAAGAGAGGACGGCATGCAGCGGATGGGCCGACAGCGGGAACTGAACCCGGGACAACCGTGTCAAGGACTACAGCCTCTGCATCAGAACCGCCTAGCGCCCCCTGTGTTGCATCTTTATTTCTGTAACTGCAACTCAACGTGTGAATCCGTTTTACAGTGATGAAAAAAATAAATAAATAAAAAATTGCGCAAGCATCTTTGTGTATTTCTCAGGGCTTTTTTCAGAGCGGTGGGATAAGTGAGAAACAGAGAGGAACCCACAGCGCCCGCTGCGCCCTCAGTGTGAGCTTCAGATTCCCACAGCGCTCCCTGTTCTGAGGGCAGCTAAATTTACCCCAGTTTTATGCTTATGTGGAACGCGCCCCAATTCCCAAAGTCATTTATTTCGACTGTGACCGCTGTCAGGGTTTAATCTCACTTATGGTGGTATCTATGGCAACCCCTTCGACCAATTATGCATGTATGCAAATAAAACAAACAAGAGACAAATTTGTGTGCTCTTAAAATGGCTTCTCCCTCTGGATATATAAAACGTGGCGTGCCACACGCACCCACTTTTCACAGACACGGGATGAGACGAAATCACACTCTGATAGACTGAAGCACTTGTATTGTGATTTAGGGGGCTGGCTTCCTTTCTGCTCGGTTTTATTCGGACTCGTCCCCAGAAAACCCAACCGCCTGGGCCAAAGTTTCCTCTTTCGTCTACATAAAGAAAGGGCAAAAAAAAAAAAACACCCTCTGCTGTTCATTTGCTCTCAGCAGATCTGGCATTCCATAGCTGGAGGAAAACATCACGGACAAGAGGAACACATAAACCACGGCCAAGGCTTGTAGCTCTTAAGTTATTGAAGTTAATCCTTTTAAGGAGTCATAAATTCTTATAAGCTCAAAATGACCTTTTTGAGCTTTTTCATGATTCTTACTAAGCAACCATAATTTATTGCATGCTTATGCAGTATAATTTAAAAGAAAACGTGTTGAGAAATACAAGTCATACAAATAGAGCAAAAATATGTCATATCCAGTGCTGCAGAAAAAAAAAAAAAAAAAAAGATCTTAAAGATTGTTTCTGTTTCTGCTTTTTGTCCACTTAAAAGGTTTCAGATCTTCAATCAAACCAGCACAAATAACCTGAGGAAACCAAAAACAGAACTGTGACATTTGGTAACTTTACAACATATTATTGTTAGACAAACACATTAAAAAAAAAAAAAAAAACATTCTGTTGTCACATTTATGGAAACTTACTGTCAAATTCACTGACTTTGCTTCACAGTGTGGTAAGGGCTGCTCAAGCTGAAAATCAGCCAATCCCGTCTCCAGCCAGTTTCTCTGCGCTTTTTTTTTATTTTTTTTTTTAATAAAAGAGTACAAAAATGTCCCAGCAGGATAAAGTTTAGTCATTTGTTTGTGTGCAATGATTGCAGCAGCCAGTTTATTTCAAAGAAGCCGGGGACAAAATAAAAAAAGAATGGACAGAGAAAGTGTAATCAGACGCTACTTTTCCTTGTAGTTTACAGAACCGAAACGAGGTGAACATCTCCGAGGCTCGGAAATGAAGAGTCAAGCTGTTGACGAAGGCTATGAATAAATAACTCTCTACTGAGCTCGTGTGAATTATTTAGCAGTCAGGAGTTAAAATTAAAAAGTTAATGCTACAAACTCAATGTTATATTTTCTGAAGTATCATCCGCTGCTCCTTGATGAAGTCAAGCTGAGAATTTCTTTTAGTTTACTTGTAGAGAATCGTACTCCTTCAAGAGCTGAACGCACAACAACATGAAGAGGGAGAGTTTTATTCCCCATTTCTCGCAAATTGAAGCTGGTGTCATCTTCAAAAGAGCTCCGGGTTTCCTGGTGGAAGCCGCTCAGCAGAACTCTGCAGGGGTTTTCTCCAGGCAACATGAAAACACTAAATGAAACGTTATGTAAACCCAATGCTAAGCAGACATCCAAAAACACAATCTGCTAGTAAATGCATTATTAAGAAACAGCTTCAGTAAGAGCTGGTGGAAGGTCTTTGTAGAATGAAGGAGCTACCAGATCAAACTTAGGCGATATTCCAAAATTCAGCACAGAGAGTTGAACACATCCCATTTAGAAACTTACAGCAGACATCAGAGTTTTAAAATGAGCACTGGAACACAATGCAACATTCTAAACCATCCCCAATGAGCTGCTTTACCTTTTACATACCATAGCAATCCAACCACACAATTCAATTAGGAAGTCCCTGGTGACTCATGTTAAGTCATCTGGTTATGCTTCATTTCATAAATGTGTTCATACTGGCACAAAACAGCAAGCGTGAACACTGAAATGCACTCAGTGCAAGTCAGAAAGCAACACCCGACTGTGAGGACGGGGAGCCTGAACTTACAGTGAGCAGGCATGTTTTATAATTAAAGGATTCCTTTGGACAATTCGGCTGAAGTGACTGCTGCGTTCAAGTGAACACGGCCAACATATCCACATATGGGACGAAGCAGGGAGTCTTTGAATGGATGGGAAACGGCGTCATTCGCTTATGTTTGAGTGTACTAAACCTCTAAAATGCATCATTACCCGAGTAACAAACTGATCAGCAACGCGGCAGTGGCATTTCCACAAAGGCGACTCCTTAATTAAAAACTGTCTGCTTTGGTTTGTTTTATAGATCTTGTATTATCTTTTAGAAAGGCAGAGAAAAGGTCCGGTGCTGATCTTCAGGGAATGGCTTCAATAGCCGAGTCATAAGAAGCACAACTAAATTAAAACTGTGTCAGAGGTCAAAGACGTCATTCACAATCTGTCAATTTACTGCGTTAACTTTAAAAAAATAGTATATGTTTGTCAAAACATATAATACAGAAGCCCAAAACAGGACCCATCTTTAAACATTTCCCAAAACGACATAACGTCAGAATATTTTCCACTGTGGATGTGGCTGATGGTGGGTGGAATTTTCCTTTTTGGGTTATTTTCCACCCACTCGGATATCTAAAGAGCTGCTCAGTGGATATCTGATAAATAGATGCCAAATGGGCCTCTCGCTACGAGGCTCTTGCTTTCTGACTTTGCCTTTTCAGCAGCGATCTGGGCAGTTAACCCTCTGCTTTAACACACTGGCCTCCTGCCTTTGATTTATGGCTCTGATCTGCGCAGGATGGATGTAAAAACCATGTTCCATAAAAACAGCAGCATAAAACAAGCCCTTCGTTTAATTCAAGTTGGCCAAACATAAATGCAGCTTTATGGTACAGCACTGCATTATTATCAAAGGAACATAGATCACCTGTCGTCAGATTAAATCTCCTCATTTATCATCCATTCCTCTTTTATTCCTGTCTCATCAATTCTTTTATAGGACGGCTCCAGCATTTCAATTAAATATTTCAGCTTCCGTTGAATTTGGAGTGCACGGCGAAAAAGCCATTAAAAGCAAAGTGATTTTCATATTTTCTGTCATTCATGCTGGGGTAATTTAAAGAAGACCTCAGGGTAGGCAAATGAAAATATAATAATAATATAGCTATTGTACAAAAAACCCCAAGCTTTTAGATTTCCTCAAGCTCTTTCATTGCTTCTGGTATTGGGGGAAAATAGAAAACAGAAAATGACTGTTTTTTGTTTGTTTCACTATGTGTGACAGGTTTTCCAAAATGAAAACCTCTTCCATAGAACAACTTTTTAAAAGACTGAAAAATTAGACTTTATTTTTATTTTTTACTCTCCTGTGGCACCATGTTAAACATTTAAATCTGAATGTTATTTTCAGTGTTAATTATTTTTCACTCTACCGATGCTGGAGCAGTTTGTCCATCAATGCTCAGAAACTGAGAAGCGGTACTTTATAATAGCTAACATTTACACACAAGATTGTTCATAGAAGAACCGAGTGAATGGTTCAAGTCGGTCCGCTTAATTACATTTTGAATATTATTTGTTTGCCTGAGGATTTCAGCCTCCAGATATTGAGACGTCAGAAAAGCAACTGTAAACAAACCTGCCTTGCAGCAAGAAGCTTGAAACATTTCTGCATAGAGTTTGCATGATCTCCTCATGAATTTGGGGTTTACCTCTGGGTACTCTGCCCTCCTCCAGCAGCCCAAAAAATACATGATTGTTGTTGTACTGAAGCGTGAACCTCCTCACACCGATACACTCCAACTGCATCGTCACGTTTTCTTTTTCCACACAGCAGCTGCCTCTGCTTTAACAATTCCAAAAGGGTTACAACTACTCCATAGCTTTTCAGCACATTTGAACACTTTCCTCTATTGGCATCGGCCGAGTAGCGCGGACACCACAGTGCATAACACAGCGTGATAAATGTAGCCGTTTTAGAGGAAGATGGGTTGGTTTTTTTCTGTCTGCATGCTCCCAGGGTTCAGTGGGAGCATTTTAATGTAAATGTGGTTCCTCCTGGTGCAGCTGTTGCAATCAGACTGCATAGATGCAACAAGATGTAACCTCTTCCTCCACCAGCAGCGCAGAAATCATGTTTACAGGAACGCCGACTTCCACCGAGGATGTTTTACCTAAACGGTGAAATCTTTAACAACTGGAATACAGAACGAGAACAGCCAATTCAGACAGCAAGAAAAGTCAGCTTTAAAAGTTAAGAAATCAAACATAATCAAGGCCAAAAAAACAGAAAGTAGTAAATAACTCAGTCTATAGACACACAACAATATAATTTAGACGTGTTTCACAAATACTTATTTGTGATTGGTCTCCTTCCCCATCCTCACTTCACCTGAAAACTAGAGTCTTACTTTACTTATCGCTTCTTATCAGCTGGTGGTGGTTCCATCTAATCTCTCTGGCTAATTGAGAGCACCTCGGCTGTTAATCCACTGTTGGGGAGCAGATATGATCTCATGTCGAGAAGAATTCACCTCATTCATCTCACTTGGGGAAAAGCCAAATACTTCACCCCCATCTCTCCTTCCAACTTTTCTCCCCTCCAGTGTGTCCAATGGTTTTTTTTTTTTTTTTTTTTTTTGCTTGTTTATAGGTAGAGCAGCCAGAGGAATGGGAAAAACAAGATATGCAAAAGCAAGACATCGTTTGTTGGAATGCAAAAGTTTTGGCTCAAAACGGTCAATAATAATTCTAGATTTGGATTCTTTGCATCTAGTTTTAAACAAATATGATGCTCTTTAGTGCTATAATATATAAAGCCACTACGCAAAGAGAGAAGAAAACACAAGTAGCCTGGCAAAATATGGAAAAACAGAAAACAGAGTCTGTGTTTTATCATCTCATCCATTTTTCAACCCATTAATACTCTATAGGACTCCAAATGCCTGGATGCATTATCTAGTGCATTTATAGTCCTCAAACTTAAAGGTCACTCAAGAAAAAAAAAAAAAAACCTATCATAAATTACTTACAATCCTGCTGGCTGACCTAGAACACAGTGAGGTTATTAGTTGGTCATGTCTGAGTGCTCAAGGGAACTTTAAGTTGTTTGAAGTAGACAGGGTTAAAGTTAGGGGCAGAACGGAGGGGGCGCTGCCGATGAGTCGCTGTTGGCGTCAGGCTTCCTACATCTGCGGTCAACACTAAAAATAACCCAGACCGGTTGCCATTTCTCTTTGTCTGCATGTTTCATGGCTGCACAGACGGATTGCAAATAAAAGGAGCAACAGCCAAAGTGAGCTGCTGCTCTAACACAAGCCTCAGAAGAGAGGTGTGCTACTTGACACTGCTTTTGAAAATGGAGGAGATGGAAAATGCAATGTGCCGAAAAGAGAAAGTGTTTTTCATGTGTTCTGCTGGTTCAAGAGCTACTGACTGCTCAGGCTATAGCATGCAGTTAGGAGGAACAGAAAGGCTCCTGCAGCCAGGTGCTGCTCATCAAATATACCTGATTAACTCACCATTACCAAGAGTAATCACCTCTTTAAAAGTAGGACTTTTAGAAGTTTGACACTTAGGAGCATGGAGGCGTGTGTGTGTGGACACGATGGCAACGTAGATAGAGCTCAGCAATGAGCGTAGTGAAGCAGTTTCTGGTGCCCTTCAGGCTGTTAAGGTCATTTTAGCGTGCTCAGTTAGCATGCTCTGTGTCAACATGTGGTTGGAGAATCTTGAACTCATTGGCCGTCATTTTGGAAGATGACTCCTCTGGCCATCGAGCCAGTTGCTCTCTAAGACAGTTAGAGATGTGTGGAGTTAAACCACAGTACAAAATATATGTTTGGAGTTGCTTTTGAACAATAATAAATGGGACATTGATCAACATATTCAATGTGTATTGATGATTTTGATGATGGCACTCACTTCTGATCTTTATGCTACCTGGTGGTGTCCAAACATTTTGATAATTGGGGCAACACTGTCAAGCTAAAATGACATGGTATCCACAAAATACCATGGTATGGTATCTCAAATTAAAAATAAAATAAATTTGATTATTTATTTTTTTTTTTGTCAATAAAGTAAAGATTCAATGTAATAATGAAGTGAAGTGCAGTGGACTGCAACCTATTCATGGTTCAGTACTCTTTTTTTTTTTTTCTGTGCAACCCAACTACAATGAAACGGGCCAAGCAAAAACTGAGGGTGTTGTAATGGCCCAGTCAAAGCCCAGACCTCAATCTGATTGAAATGGTGGGACCTTGAGGACTGTACTCGATGAAATGTCAGAGATAACTGGAACACTCTTGGAAAGAAGAGCGGGAGGTGGGTGGATATTAGCACCAAAATGATTGGGTAGATTGAGGGAATCCTTGCTCCCATCGGTGGTTTTCCAGAGTATTTAATCAGTGGGTGTGCTTAGTTTTCCCCTTGACTGTGTGATTCAAAGCATGTCAAAACTGTCTTCACAAATGACGGAAGGGCCCCGAGAGGACATCTAGATTTATTACACTTTCCAAGCATTGTCTCCTGTCTGTGCAGGCTCTTCCTTGAAGGAATGAGAAAAATAATCAAAACAGACATAAATCTGAAGACGGAGAAAAGAGCCATCAGCCCAATTAGAATCAGTGTGGTATTCACCAGCTGCCGAACAACCGTTACATTTATAAAGCTGCTCTTCATAATGATGATGTCACCCACCGCTAATGCCCGTCATGCTTCAACAGCATTTTCTGGAGGAATTGTCTCAGCGAGGACATCTCTTTCCAAACATGCTGCCTGTTTGCCAAGGTGATTAACGCCACCAACACTGGGATAATCCTGGCAAGTTTGGGTGTCGACGCGCCGGCGGAGAGGAGCAGATTCTCCACGTGCAAAATTAACACCTGATTCGGCCAAACTTTCCACCAGCGTCCCGCGTGGTGGCGTCCAGTTTGTGATAACGAGCAGGACAAAGGCAAACAAAATCTCTTGAGTACTTTATTGTGTTTCCTCTTCCTGTGTAGCTCACACTCCACACATGCACTCAAACACACACCACAGCCACCAGGCCCCACTATGGCACATTTGCTGCCTTCCCTGCAGTTGCTATGGAAACACCTGCATCTCTGGTAATCCTATGAATAGGACGCAATGAGCAGTGCTTCAGGGGCAAAAGCAGCCTAACAGGGTGGCAGGTGGAGACAGGAAACCGAAGAGTGCCGCTCAAAACGACATTTACCTCAAATTTTCAGACATTTTTCTGAACACCAGCTTGTAAAGTGGCAGCGTGTAAAAGCGCGTCCTTTCTCTGCAATTTTCCGCTGCTTGTGCCGTTGCATGGATGCACGTTGGCGCCATTATGATGCAGATAGCATCGTTTTCCTCTAAAGAAGCAAACTTTGATTTTCATTTTCCCTTTAGTTGTTTAGGTGTCAAATAGCTGCTCTATCACCCCTCAACAATCTAACCAGGCTTCAACCAATCAGCACTTTCAGCCAGCAGCTGTATTCAGATTTTTGTCACAGCATATGAAGCAACATATTCAGTTACCAAGAGTCTCTTGGCTGCTGCTCTGATTAAGGCTCTCCTTGCCAGGCTTGTTGGTCTAGGTGGATGTCTGAGTCTTGGTGGGTTTCCAGACATGCTCTTTCTATTTTTGGATAGAGCCTCAGGCACCTAATCAAGACACCTCCTGGGGGGCTTTCTTTAAAGGTTTTCTGGGCAGATCCCTGTGAGGAGGCAACAGAAGGAGACATGGTTCTCTAAATCACCACCGACTGTGGAGACTTGAAAATGGATCTCAAGCAACTTGTGTTACTTTTACCACTTGACTCGGCTCAGCTCTACTCCACACAGTTCGGGTGGTTTATCGTTATAACTGAGTAACAGAAACGCAATGTGATCTGTACTCAACACAAACAATGGTGAACATGTTAGCTACAGAGCTACAGAACGTTAGACCCTGTCTGCCATTGTCATTAAGAGCTTTGCAGTCAAGTGACTCCACCCTCTGCCCAATCAGTGATCATCAGATTTCTGATGTTGTGTTTTCACCCTGAACTGGTAAGTTCAGGGTGAACCACAGTGAAGTAGGTTCTACAAAAGGAGCTGGTGCCAAATAACAGCTACTGATGGGAAACCCTTATGACCTAGCAGAGCTGAGTGGAGTGGGTGGCAGTGGAAAAGGGCAACTGGATTCTGTTCCACTCAACTCTTTGCCCAGACTGTGGAACTTTTCATTTTAAATTAAATGCAAAATTGTGCTTTCACATAAAAGAGACATATTGGGGCACTGAACAACAGTACACACATTTTTCTTCAACTAAGATGCTACAGACATCTGAGGTTAAGAGTGGTTCAACACAAAGAAGGATGTTAGCTCTACATGTTCTATAGCAATCCTCTGTGGCTTGCAGTTATCCATGTTGCTTGTGCATCTTTTTCTACCACACAACTCAACTTTCTTCAGTGAAGGAAATCCCCCTTGTGTAGGAAGTCACCGACTCCTGGCCTGACAGCTGAACAGTCAGCAGTTTTCCCTTTAGCACAAGAATCATTTCTGTTTTACAAAAGCTTTCAAATCGGTCTTGTAGAATATTACCATTTTCTGAGAAACTGAAATCAACACTTGGAATGTTTCACTCTGTTTGTAACTGAGATGACATAAACTAAATGTGCGATGACATCTAATCTGAATAGATGAGGGAGTTTGAAAAAGGACCAAAAAACTCTGCTTTGCATTTTTCATTTAATAGTTTGACTAATTATGATTATTAACGACAGTTAAAAAGCAGTTATGGTCTGATGAGACTCACATAGAGCCATTATAACTGAGAAACCCCAAACTCAGCTCTTATTCCACGGTGAAGAGTTTTACTGATAAAAATGCTTATCTAAAATTTCCGTGTCAGATTGCATAAACAGCGTGACATTTACACAGATAAATCATTCAAGTGTTCTTAAACCGATAAAGCATCTTTTTAATACATCAGGCAGAAATGCAACCAGCTGTTGCCTGCAGGTGAGCAACCAAAGCATCTGTCTTCCTGAGTGAAGGAGGCAACATCAATCTGAACCGAACGGATTCAGTCCTTGATCAGGAGGAGAATGCCAGATTGTCATCACATCTAAACATCGATCTGTGGGTGTCAATACACAGCCCTGATTGGTCCAAAGTTGTCAAACTTTTTGTGATTTAAAGGCAACAACAGATATCTTGTGGGCGGCAATGTGGATTTCCTTTTAACTCGTAAATCTTATGAAAATCTAAGCACTTTTTGGGAAACTGGCGCACGCAAAGACATCCCACGCAAGTTCAGGGAAGAGATGCTAACTCCACTCAAAGACGCTTTAAAACATCTCGACTTGAGATGAAAGTCCTAATCACTGCACCACCCTCCATTTATGTGCTGAAGAATGCTTTGAGATAGAAAACTGACACTGCAATCAGAAACGACTCTGTTATGGATTAAACATGTGAACGCGGCGAAAATATGAGATACCCATAAATGACTCGTATCGTTATGCAGCCAATCGATTAGGAATGCTTTGCATGATTTCTGCTTTGGACTTGGTGCTCCAAGACCAGCGATTCCCCATCACTCACTGATTAACCCTTCATTCAACACTACAGACTGCCTTATACATGAAGAATTATGATTTAATGGAGCACAAACAAATAATAATCTCTGTTCACTCAAAATATTATAATACTTATCAATTTGTAAGTATCCGCATAGACTAGTGCTTAAGCAGCAGCGTCTCATGTTGCTCTTCGGCGTGATGAAATGTCCTTTAACAGCTAAATCTGAGTAAAATTGTGATTAGGAGGTGGAACAAAGTGAGATAATTTCTATTTGCTGCTTCAACATGAGCCCTCATCAGATAAGAGGTACATTAAAGTTAATGGGTTCAGACATTCTTTACAGCCATGTCTTCCAGCCCTTCTGATTAAAGCCATTGTGTGAATGCTGTGCATACTGTCATTTACATGAAATTAATAGAGAGCAACAGAGCCACTGACACCTTTATTGCCACCTGTGGTGAAGATATTTAGAAAAAATGCTAAATAGGAAATGTTTCTAAAAATGCAACTTTTAAATTGAGCACATTTATTCTTATTTGTCACCTGAGGAGATATTTTGTCTAAATGATCATTTTTACAAATTTGACTGTGTGAAACTTTTAGTTAGGAGTCCTTCTGTTTCTGTGGAAACATATTATAAATATGATGTGACACAGCACACTCATTTCTGGTGGTGGTGCCTAAGACTAGAGAATATGGCTGGATGATATGGACTAAAAATTGTGTCACGATATTTTGTTGTACTATTGTGATAACAATAAAATGTTTATATATATATATATATTCACTACTTCTTTCTTAGGTAGCTGCCCTGCTGTCTCTCATAAGGGGAGAACAACAGATGAATGAACTGAACTTCTACAGTCAGAAGAACAGAAGTTAATGTGTTTAAAATACCTGGAACTGTGAAAAAAAGGTGAGAGAGGATCTGCATTTATCTTGCTGCCAGGAACAAAGAGCAGGAAGGTAAAGAAAAGAAAAGAAAAGAAAAAACCTGCAGCTCACAGCTGGAAAGCTGCAGCATAAATAGATTCATTAAGATTTGTCACACCTTCAGTAGGTGGCAATACATTGGGGGGGCTCTGTATGTATGTACACAGCTGAGGTAAGTGAATACATCTCCTATTTACAGGTTATTTCGATTAAAAATTCAGTGTCACTTTTAGGCTTTATTAGAATACATATCTTTAGGTTGAGGAAAACTGCTGAATTTTGTTACAATGTCTTTTTATAATTGACACTGAAAATAATTCTAACCAAAAAGTATAGACTTTAAAACTTTTTTGTTCATCAGCTTTAGTGCTGTAGATAAGACGACTTGCTGCTACTTAGAGTATATACTGTATCTAGTTTTGGAACATTGTGATGTTCCTCACTAACCTCATCATGACAGCGAGTTGATTTCTCTGAACAGCTAAGTCAACGTAACTCAAGGCTAATGCTAACACGCCAGAAGCAGTTCAGTTTTGAGTCTTGCTGAAAGGCTTAACTGACATCCGACTTTAAAAACCACAAGCCTTCAGGAGATATCTCAGCAGAAACACATGCAGAAAACAAAATAAGTTTGAAAAACAAGTTTTTCCGATAAAAATTGGATGTTTTGGAAAAGTTATGCTCTTTAATTTCTCATTTCAAGTATGCTAAGATATTTGCACGAGAAAGGTACTTAGTAAGACTTTGTGTTTGTGCAGTGTGTGGTCTCTGATTTGCAGTTTAGTTAATGATGTTATCCCTGTATGCATGGGTTCTGTTGGCTGACTGATTAGTCAGTCTCTCTAAAACTGAGTGTGTGTTCATGGTTGTCTGTCCTTCGTGTGTCTGTGTTTCCCTGTGATCAGCTGGAGACCTGTCCAGTGTGTACAGCTCCTCCTGCCCAGTGACGACTGGAAAACCCAGAGGGATAAACTGGTTATCTTACTTTAAATTTAAAGTAAATACTGTGTTACTTTAAGATCATGGTAGTAGAAGACTAATTTCAGGTCATTTTGTGCAGCTGGACTTTGTTGGTCTATTGTGGTTTCAACTAGAGATGCACCTGTAAATTGGCCCAGATCACTTTAGTTTTTGGAAGTTTGCTGTTGGATCAGAAGCTGATCTGACCCACCGTTCTTATCTGCCTATGAAAATCAACCACTAACCGTTTTTGCTCTGCTTTGAGAGGACTGACCGACAAACTGGCCCACCAGGCCAAGACTGCATGTACGCAGCTAACAATAGTCACCCCACTGTTGCCAACTTAGCGAGTTTGTTGCTACATTTAGCGACTTTTCAGACAAAAAAAAAAGAAAAAAAGACGGCATTGTTCAAAATCAGAATCTGCAGGTCAAATTTTACAAAGATATACGCACAACCAGAAAACTGCAATCAATGCATCTCCAGTTTCAACAGACAAATATCAGACACCAGCTGGTAGGCATCATCAGGAGAATGACAGACGGCAGCTAAAAGCATTCTGTGTATCTTTGGTTATTCTAATGTAGTGAAATACATAAAACCTTTCTATTGCTAAGGTTGACTTTTTTTTCCTCAACAAGCAGCGCAGCTTTAAATTCCTCTGACTCTGACCTTGGTGAGGTTCGGCTCTCACAGATGTAAGGAGCGGCTGCAGGCAGCTGCGTTTACTGATATCATAAGCTAAAAGCTGACACCGGTGGCATTTTTATTATTGTTGAAAGGACCAATGCAGCGGCCGGTGCCAGCATTGTAATAGCTATCACAACACCAGCACCTAAAAGAAAAAAAAAAAAAAGAAGAAAAATCAATACAAAGCTGAGTCAAGAAAGGTTCTGATATTTATTGTTGGGCCAAGGGTTTTTATCCCCATTACCAGTGCCCTCCTCTGCTCCTCTTTAAAGAGCCTGCAGCGTTTTATGTACATTTCCCTGAATTTGAGATAAACGGCTGGAGCACAAAAGAGAGACGGACACGAGAGAAAACGTTGCCAGCTGAAACAAAGAGGAGATTAGACCCAGGGCTGCAATGCCAGGCCCCTGGGAGATAAAGCAAAGAGAAAAGCCGTATTCTCTTCCTCCTGTTTGTGTTTCTACTCTTTTCCTTTTTCTTTTTTTCCTTGCAACTGTCTAATTGAATTTCCTTTGTTTAATAATAGTGTCTGATCCGGCGGAGGCGGAAAGACATTTTGAACGGGAATAAACAACGGCCATGGATTCTGTGTGGTTACGGCATGTTGTTTGCTTGGAGTCGGGAGGAGGCTGCTGAACTTGGCAGGGCGAGTCAAGTGTTTCACTTATTTTGTTTATGACTTCCTGTCGCCACGGCACCGCAAATTATACAGCCATGTTGGAGACGTGCTTGGTCAGCGTGAAGGATGAAGACAGCCTCTTATCTTGACACAGCATGGGATAGACGTGTTTAAGCATTTCAGTTTGATCCCTTATTTCTATAGAATGTCTTCATTTAATATTCGGTTCCATTCAAAGACCGAAACAAAGAGAGAAGGGATGTTTTTTTTTTTTTCTTTTTTATGTCCGGCTCCGTGATCCGTGACAGATGTGGAGCTCTGTGCCAGGCTGAACCCAGGATGCTTTCCTGGGGGATTCAGACTTTTATGGTTTAGAGGTTGAGCACGTTCTCGGGATCTGATGTGGCTCATCGTATAACGTGTTCTGTGATTTCTTTTAATTGGATGGCGCCCTCATTAAGAAAGCTGTGATCTTCAAAAACACACAGCTAAAATCAAAAGGCTTACAAACGCTTTAATTTCCCTGCTAAGAGGGTCGTCGGGGTAATCGGTTCTGACAAAAGAATCTTTGCGGTTTTTGGAGTTTAAAAAACCCAAATGCAACAGCAACGCAAGTGGATGAGCAACTTTGACGGGTTTTAAAAGCGGCCACGCGTCTGGCCTCATTCAAACTCGTTTGCAAATACATACACATATCGATCCTTCATCCTTGTTTTTGTCCTTTCAAGTTAATATTTTTTTACTCGTATCTATATGCTATGAGAGCTTGAAAACTAAAGTCAAATGAGGTGGAGAACAGGCACAAGGGGAGGGTACAGGACAGGTTGTGTGATTCTTCTTCAACAGACAGATATCAGCAGGATGATTCTTACCTTTAGGTGAAATTGAGAGAGGATCCAATGCAAAGATGGTTTTGGAGAACAGCAGCAGACATGTGGGAAAGAGAGAGAGGAGAAAGACATGGGAACTGTCAGTTTATTTTAAGATTATTCTGTTTCAGGCAAACTTGTGTGTCAGCAGTATTGTTTCAAATTAAGATGAAGGTCTGTGTGAGAGCAGCAGAGCTCATGGGAATCAATGGCTGTAACAGAATATGTAGGCATATATAGGTGTGGGTTTGTGTCCTGGTATCTGGCAACTGAGAGTTTAAAACGGATTTGATTTGAGAACCGCAACATTTCTCATTCTGAATATCTTACGACTCCAGAGTGACCAATGTTTGTGCAGGTCTATCCCCTCTCCCACCTGTTGCTAGAAACTGTCAACATTTCTCCTGTCCTGAGATTCTGGATCAAATACTAAAGTTCTATTTTATATGAAATACTTATTTTATTCACTGTATATGCATATTAAAAATGAGAAAAAATAGTCTTCTAGAAAAAACTAATATAATAAAATTCTAATAGTAAGTTGTATTATTTTACATAAAATAGGACGAATTATGTATTAAATAAACAAAAGACATGCAGACATTTTTGTTTAAAAAGTCTATGTAAGTATTATTTGTTTTTTCACTCAGGGTTATTACAGTGAGATAACCTCCTGCTGCATTTTGTTTTGCAGAACAAAAAATGTTTTTTTGACATTTTATTTGACTTAAGGTTTACTAAAACTAATAAATACTTATGAGCTTAGAGAAATCAATATAGGCATAGAAGTTACTGCCAATAATTTTCAAAAGTGTTTCCATGCTCACACATGGTACCAAAATCAACAAGCTGGAGCAACATAAAATTGGTTTTAAAACTCAATAAAAAAAAGTCTAACAGCTTTGAAAGACTGACAGTGGGTGGACTTTGTAATGTTGGCCTTCACCTCTCCTCCCAACTGGCTGGGCTATGTTTTTCGACGAACAGCAGAAATAATACTTTGTTCTAAATAAGTTTCACGACTGGAAGTAAGTAAGACATAATAACGTGATGCGAAATTCTAAAACGCTTCCCAAACATTTATCTCCCCCACAGAGCAAAAAACAGTTTTTGTGCATGAGAATGCTCAACGAATCCTGCTGCGACACCGGTTCTTTCCTCATGTGCAGATTTATTTTATTTTATTTATTTATTTTTTTTTTTCCATTTTTCAGCTTGCTGTTCTGAAACAATCGGGAGTCACGCCTGCTGCTGCAAATGTGGGAGCCTAAGATACAGCTGGAACCGTCGCCTCTCATTCCGGATGAGCAGCGCATATTTATGGTGAGCTGCGGTGTGAGCAGAAATGACTTGGTGAGTTGTAAGCAGTGGGAGAAAAACACCATCAGCAGGGGCAGAGAGATGGTAAAGCTAAAAAAAAAACAACAACAAAAAAAGGAACAAGACGTGAAGAATGACTTGAGGTCACCCAGAAATGCAGCAGATTTGAATCCCTTAATGCCCTGGAACACTGACTGTAACAGCATTTTTTTTTTTTTTTTGTAAATAGACATGATGTCCTCATAAAGAAGCTGGCCTCTCGGTGCAGTGGACGCCTCATATTCACGGGGGTCAGGGACAACAAACACCTGAGAAAACCTGAAATGAGCAAACCCTGAACCCTTCCAAAAACAACCAGCTGCCTGTTTTCCCTTCAGATATTTTGACACCTTCATACAAATGTTTAATTTAATCAATATATTTCAATTCAAATTCCAAAAATACTTTATTGATCCCAAAGGGAAACAGAAGGCACACTTTTGGAGATAATCTATTTAATTTTTTTATATGCATGGATCATCTGGGTTATTGATATTTGTCATAAATTTTATGACAGCAGTCTCAATAAAAATAGATTTATTGAAGAAGACAACGTGCTCAGTACTTATTTTCCCCCCACAATATACAGTATTTAATCCACTCTGGTCGTATGGACATATCAATACATAACTGATGAAATATTTGAAGAAGAAAAAGCAAAAATGAAAGAGGGGAAAAGGAAGAAGCAGAAACCACAACCACAGGCAATCTCTATCTTCAATACAGCAAATTAACCCTGATGAATTAGCCATTGTCAGTGGCTGTTTTGCGTCCTCCGGGGCCGATTTGTTACGAATAAAGAAAATTTAATAGTAGTTGAGCTCGGCTGAAAAGACTGCATTCAGCTTTCAGGTTTTAATGCTTGAAGAATGTGGTCTGCAAAGTGAATTTTAATGCCCAATGTCACCTTCACAGAGGACATGAATGGAGGACACAGACTGAGCTCACTTTTATGACAACATGCGTCACGTATGAAATGTCACGATCCCTTTCTGCATTCAGCAGATTTATCACTCTTTTGCTACCTCTGATAAACAGTGCATCGAAACATCTATTGGTTCCCTTATGACTGCTTCTGATTTTCCACTTTCAAATGTTTCAAATCAATTTGAACAAAAATAACCTGAACAGATACAAAAATCTCTTTTCAAATAAGAATTTCATTCTGTCTAAACCAGCCAGAGTCCATTTGATGTGCTGCTAAACCCAGTTACTTCATCAGGTTTGGGTTTAATTGATTATGCTGCAGCATCAAGGTGGGATTTAAGTCCAGACATTGACTAGGCCACTTTTCCAGACGTGCTTTGGATCATGGTCTTCATGCATGACCTGAGCATGCTAAAAATCCAGAACTGATGGCCAATTTCTGGTTCACAGCAGAATATATGGTTCTATTAATTGGTTGTCCAGGTTCTGACAAAGTAACCCCCCTTCATCACACTAACACCACTGTAGCTAATATTCCCTTTTCTAAATGCTGTTAATTTTATGTCATATGAAACACAAATCTGCCCAAAAAAAACCCCATCGTCTAATTTTTTCCCCATATGTCTGAGGGATTTTTTTTTTTTTTTTTTTTTTTTTTTAGGAAGGTCTTTTTTGTTTTTTGGGGCAGGGGGGTGGCTTTTTTGATACTTTAGTGTATT